>NC_057765.1:36102725-36259986 GCF_010389155.1 Erigeron canadensis
TTGTCACGAAAGCTTTGTTTTAAAGTTTTTGTTCTTTTGTTTTTTTCACATAACTTTTGGTTTTTAAACTTTTTCCTCAACAGTTTCATCTTCGCCACTTCTTTTCACATAACTTCGAGTTTTTAAACTTTATCAACCAAAGTTTCATTTTCTTTGGTTTTTAACGTATAACCGGTTTTCTTAACTTTTGCTACAAAACTTTTAATTTTTTTTGTAATTTTTTCACTGTAACTTTCAATTTTTAAATTCTCGCTCCGAAAGTTTTCTTTTTGTTCTTCTTTTTACCGCACAGATTTTGGTTTTAAACTTTTGTTACCAAAGTTTCATTTTCTTTACTTTTTATTACAACTTTTATTTTCTTAACTTTTGGTACAAATATTTAGTTTTCAGCCTAATGATTTTTAACTTTTATCATGAGATTTTTTTTTCCTCTCGGAGCACCGCCCGGGTAATTTTGTTTTTCGGCTTAATGTTTTTGTAACTTTTATCACCAGAGTTATATTTTTCTCCTGAGGCAACGCCTGGGTAGAAATACTAGTTATGTCAAATATACACTATGCATGGGTGTTAAAAAAATGTATGACACAAACAATTGACTAGTATGAGCATTTTGTGACTGTTATTGTTTTGGCAATATCTGCAATAGAAAGGTTATTGCAATGAACAAATATATCGAAAGAATTAGTAAGCCGAATATATTATTCAAAATGCAACAGATACATCATATTCACCAAATCGTGTGAACTCAAAGTTACGTACGTATATTATTAAAAAATAAAAGGTAAAAAAGTTATGCTTCAAATACATGTTCGATAAATTGTTCGTCTTTATTCATTAAAAGGTTAAGATCAAATCCACTTTAGTTGATCACTGGTTTCTTGATGTCCCCCCTTGATCCATTATAGCCTTTTGGTACAGGAAGATCAAGTTCCGAACAAATAAAATAGATAATCTCCCCGGTCAAAGCACCCATAGATAACTTGTTTACGGTCACAGAAATCGCGAATCTGTTACTAATGTCACAGTATCCTGTAGATCCACCAAAACCCTCGTGACCAAACCCAATTATTGAACCGTCAGTTGTATTAACCCTGTTAAACCCGAGACCAAACATCCCATTTGGCACAATTAAATCTTTATAATCTCCAAGCCCCAAGAAAGCATCATGAATTTTCTCTTTAGAGTTATTAAAGATTTTAGTCGTGTCAATTCCGTTAGTAGTTTTTTTGGAAGGGGAGTGGCTAGGAGGGACCACGCCACCATCCACGAGGGTGGCATAGTAACGAGCTAATGCACGGGCTGAAAAGTGTCCATTGGCAGCCGGTAGTATGGCACGACGAACGTTGATGGTGTTGGATATAGTAATAAGGTTGGAAGCTATGCCGAAAGTGAATGTGGAAGGCATGAAGGTAGAGAGGCCAGGTGTAAATAGTTTCGCCATCAAATTTAGTTCATCTTCATCTATTGTAAGAGTTGCTAGACGAGATTCCACACCTAAAACACACATAAGAGAAAAACTTTAACTTCTATTCTTCTAATAGTTAGTACCTAGCTAGAAAACAGGACCCGCCCTAAAGGAAATTTGGGTCTATGACAAGCCACGGAAAAAAAGAAATGATATTTGTACCACATTATGTGATAAATTTATCACAATATACATATTTTATAACATACTGTACAAGTATATAATGCACGGTATGGTAGATTTGTTAAATTGTGTGATACAAATATCACTTCCTCGAAAAAAAAGCTATAGGTTAAAAGCAACAAATTTGACCCAACGACCGAGAAACCAAAATACACACGTACTTATGTCTTGAACATTTAGCCAGAATGCTCATGATTAATTATTAAAGGTAGAGATATTGTATAAAACATAATATATATATACACATATAATGCTCGTATAACTTATATATATATATATATAGGGTAACAATTAAATGAGAACGAAATTAAAATGAGAACAAATGAGAACACTTAAAAATTACATTTTGATGCATTAAAAGTCTATAAAACTGACATAGTGCATAACTAAATAATGATAATTAGTTAAGCACTATGTGATTTTTTTGATTTTAACGGATCAATGTGTTGTTAAACACTTAAATAATAATAATTAGTTAAGCACTATGTTAGTTTTATGGACTTTTAATGCATCAAAATGATGTTTTTAAGTGTTCTCACCATTCTTATTTTAAAAGTACGTGTTCTGTCGGAGTGTTAATATATATATATATGTGTGTGTGTAAAAGTTAGTTATTGTAATTTGTAAAACAAGTTTTAAAATAATAGAATGAGATATTGATCATTAAATCATGATAAAACTGATGCATAAAGAGTAATAAAACACATGTATATAAAACTGATACACAAAGATTCACGGAACATAAATATATAAATATATATATAAACTGATGCATCAAAGATAAAACCACTTAATATGATGGATTTCATATGTCATTATGTCAACCGAAACATGATGCATGACGATTGTAAGTTAAAAAAATAGTTATATTATATATTTTATATTAATAGTTGTTTTATTATAATTTGAACCATTAAAAAAAATGAATCTCCTGAAAATTTGGGTTTTGTATGGTCGTCTACTGTACCGGCATAACCCTCATTCTAGCTAGCAAACACATTTTTATCATATATATACATCGAGTTGTGAATGTAAATTTTTGGGGGAATCGTACCAGAAGGAATGCCTATATAAAACTCGCCTTCAACGTTAAGCGGGCGAACAAAAGCTTCCTCTAGAATTTCTTGAAACTTCTCTCCTGAAGCATGCTGCACATTCAACAATTATTGTATTGTAATATTGTACCGTGTATATACATACAATCATGAGGGAAAACGATCTCGTTTTAGAATTCTTTCATTTCTATCCATTTTTCATTTACAGCAAACAAAATAATATACTCACATTAACTTTCCAAAAAAAACAAAACAACCATGCATGAAAATTGTAAACATTTTAAAATATAATGCTTTATTTTATTTATCGGCCTAATGCCATTTTACCCAAAAAAATTAGTTTTCCCTTCCTGTTCCAAAATTTATATTTTTTGTGTTATTTTAATGTCTTTTCTTTGCTTTAATTTAGACCTTTCCTCTTTATCGCTTCATGAAAATTTTTGATCCGAAAGATCGAGTTTTGTGAAAAAAAAAAAAAAGAACAACCCACTAAACGGTGATAAGTTCAAATCTTCATAACATTTGTATAATTCATTGAATGGGCTAATCATATTGTTCAGGTTGTACGTTTACATAAAAGTGAAGTTAAAAGAGGGATACCTCGACGATTCCACCACATAGCCAACCAAATGATAGATAATGATACGATTGTACATTACCAGGTTCAGTCTCGGGTGAGAATGCAGTAATGCGTTTTATGCATTCAGAAAAATCACAAAATAAACTAAAATCATCAACGGAAATGCCAGCGAGTGCATTGTGCAGACCAGCAGTATGATTAAGTATATGATTAACCTGTAAAAAAAAGAAGAAGAAATATGGTGCGCTACTTTAATGAAGTTGTGTTGTAACTATGAAGTTTCAATGAACATATATAAATAAAAGGGAGTCAAATAAAAAGGCTCACTACAAGAAAATTGGTTTTTTGCTACAAACTTTTTTGCAACGAAAAATTTTCGTTGCAAAAAACACACAAAACGATAAAAAAATTTAACTTTTTGACTTTTTTTAGTCAAATTTCTTTTTTGCAACGAAATTTCGTTGCAAAAAAGGAATTTTAAAAATATTTTAATTTTCTTTTGTTAAAATGTTTTTTGCAATGAAAACTTCGTTGCAAATTTTTTCCCGAATTGTTTTTTGCTTTTTTTTTTCCCGCCAACATGAAATAATTTTCCCGCCATGTTTTTTGCAACGAATTTTCGTTGCGGGCAAAAAAATTTGGCTTCAGCCTTTTCCCTCTAAAGATTTCGTTTTCCCGCTAATCTCTTTTGCAACAAATTTTCGTTGTAGACCAAAAAATTTGTTTTTCACATTTTTCCCTCTATAAATTCTGTATTCCCGCTAACTTTTTTGCAACGAAATTTCGTTGCAAAATGTTTTTTTTTTTTACATTTTTATATTGTGAATTGTATTAAATTTACAATTTATATAAAAAACTAGCTAATTAACCCGGGTAATCTAATTAAAGTTTTAGAAATGAAAAATATGTAAAACAAAAAGAAATTTGGGTAAAAAAAAAAAGAAATTTAAAGATTTATGTTGTAAGATAACTTTCTTTATCTCTAATAAAAGATTTTGAATTTTAAATAAGCATTTAATATAATGGGTTTTTTTCATATATATATATATGACATCATAAATCAAATAAAATTTTTATAAATATACAACGAATGATTATATGAACACTATAAACGAAGATTATCGTAGTTTCGAAAGACATATATCAGGCCCATTAGTCTCAATGCTTTATGCTTGACCCAATAAACCAAATACATCAGTTATATTCAAAATGAATGATTAAGCAGGGTATTGGGCTTATCAGACCCAATAATTAGACTAGATGGATGCCATAAACGAAACTTCTCGAAGTTAGAAAAGACAGATATCCAGTCATACATGCATACATATACACACATACACACTTATATTTGACCCAATAGATCAACTACATGAGTTATATACAAAACGAACGATTAATGGTTAGACGAAGACCATAAACGAAACTTCTCGAAGTTAAGAAAAACAGATATCCAATCATACATGCATACATATACACACATACACACTTATATATGAGACAATAAATCAAATACACGAGTTATATACAACGAATGGTTAAGAAGTGTATCGGGCCTATTAAGCCCAATGATTATACGAACACCATAAGCGAAGCTTCTCGAAGTCGGGAAAGACGGATATCCAATCATACATGCATACATATACACACATACGCACTTATATATGAGCCAATAGATCAAATACACGAGTTATATACAACGAATGGTTAAGTGTATCGGGCCTATTAGGCCCAATGATTATACAAACACCATAAGCAAAGCTTCTCGAAGTTACGAAAGACATATATCGGCCCCATTAGGCTCAATGCTTTATGTTTGACCCAATAAACCAAATAGATCAGTTATATACAACATCAATGATTAAACAATGTATTGGGCTTATAATTAGGCCCAATGACTAGACTAAACGGATACCATGCAAAACGAATGATTAAGAAGTGTATCGGGCTTATTGGGCTCAATGGTTAGATGATGACCATAAACGAAACTTCTCGAAGTTACGAAAGACAGATATCCATACAAAACGAATGATTAAGAAGTGTATCGGGCTTATTGGGCTCAATGGTTAGACGAATGATTAAGAACTGATCTTATAATGAAAATTCAATATGTATCTCATGCGACCGTACGAATATTAAAACGAGTACAATAAATATATAAATATGTATGCATAAATAAAATAAATAATAAAATATAAAAATAAATATAACAAAATAATCTTTATATATACTAAAAGGCATCTCATCAAACTTCATAGATAATTTACACTAACATTTGTATTAATACGAATTAATATTTATGATTTAATATTCACTATATACATTTGAATATCTCAATTATTTTTTAAACATATCATTTCATTCTTAAATGTTAAAGTAATTTTTTTTCTATATATTAATACTCAATTTGATAATTTTGTAAAACCTGTATAGTTGTATAAATAATAAAATTAATTATTATGATTCGTTGCAAAAAACAATTTGTGACAAATTTTCGTTGCAAAAGAAAAGAGAAAATATATAGCGGGAGATAGATCAGATCTGCTTCTCATTCCCTCTCAAAAACCCAAAACCACACACACACACACACACACATGTCCGACACACACACACACACACACGTCCGACACACACACACACGTCCCCCCCCCCACACGTCCGCCCCTCTTTCGATTCATCGCCGGAACGGAACTTCTTCTCCCCTCTTTTGATCAAATCGATTGACATCGTCTTTCTTTTCCCATCTTTCTTCTCTTTTTGCGCGCTGCCAGAACTTCTTCTTTGCTGCTGGAACGGAACCTCCCTGCGCTGCCGGTATTTTCCTTTTCTTTTCTCTTCCTCTTTCTTCTCCTTGCTGCCGGAACTTTCTTCTAACCTGTTTTTTTTTTGATGACAGCTTGCCGCCGTCCACCACCACTTCTGCCGCCGTCCACCACCACAATGATTACTTGGTATATATATATATATATATTTCAGATTTTTATGTATATTTGAACTATTTTCAGATTTATATATATATATTTCAATTATTATCAGATTTGTATATATATATATATTTAAATTATAATCAGATTTATATATATATTTCAATTATTATCAGATTTATATATATATATATATTTAAATTATAATCAGATTTATATATATATATATATATGTTTATTGAATTGTTTTCTTATTTGTGTGTGTTAAGTGAATGATTTAAAATAATGTAAAATGTCTAACGCTATTTGCTGTATCGTATACTTGTATAATCTTTTGTTACAGATGGCAGACGTTCTTGCACGAAGTCATGGTGGTGATACCTCTCGTTCTGGTGGAGGCGGTGGTCCTCCTGATGGAGATCGACCCCGTCAGCTTCCTAGCCAGTGCGAGTCCGAGGAAGGCAGCGGCAGCGGCAACATGAGAGGTATGACTAACTTTTCTATTTATGTTATAATTCTGTCTAGTTTTTTTAATTTTTGTAAATATGTATATGTTACTTGTGAAATATATTTGCTCACTTGAAATTGCAGGCCAAGGAGAACGAGGTAAAACAACGATGTTGGGGGTACGCAAGAGACATGCCCCCGGAGAATTGTTGACCATTGAGTTTGAGGAGGGTGCATATAACACACAAAAGCCCGTGGGTCCAAATTCAGCCCAATTTGCTTCACTCGTTGGCACCATTATTAATGAATTTCCCCAATTTCACGCAACATGGGGAAAACTACCACAAGAATTTAAGGCGACCATTTGGCCCGGGCTAAAGGTTAAGTATTTGATAATTCAATTTAATATTGTAAAGTTGTTTAAGTATATACAATATAAACTAACCAAACTACTTTCATAATTTGCAGAGTTATTTCAAGATGGACGAGCATGAGCATCTCAGACCAGGTATCATGAGATATGCTGGGACTTTGTATCGAGGCCACAAGCACCGATTCAAGCAGAAGTTCTTTACCAAGAAAGGTGGGGAAGAACGGCCTGATATATTAGATGTTGTGCCACCGCACTTGAGTGAATCAGAATGGGATGATCATGTGAAATACTACACTTCTGCTAAGGTCAAGGCCCGGTCAGCCACAAACACAACCAACAAAAGCAAGCACAAGTTCACGGGCCACAAGGGGCGGACATGTCTAGCTCAGTGTCGTTTCAAGTTTGTAAGTTGTTTTAATATTTAAAGTATAAGTTTCACTTTATAAATCATACCCGCCTTTTTTACACACTTAATAATTATGTAATTATATATCTATCTAATGTGTTTACAGCGGACAGATCCGTTTAGTGCCATATTAGGGTTTAAGGACTACTATACCGATGATAAAGGCAATTTCTATGAGCCCGAAGTTGCTGCAACCTATGTAAGTAGTGTACACTTATTTTACTTGAACATATAAAATAAATTATAATATCCACCTATATAAGTAGTGTACACTTGTTTTACTTAAACATATATAAAGTAAATTATAATATCCACCTATATATTACATTGATTATGATTTTTGTAAACTATATAGGATGAAATGAAAAGGCTTCAACACGAACGACCTGATCTATCAGAGAGGCAAATCATGCGACAGGCTTTGGGGGAGACCCCAACTTGGGAACGTGGCATCGGGCCAATTCCTACATTGGCTTCACAATATGTAGCCCCACCCCCACCCCCACCTCCAAATCAGGATAACATGGTCTCACAGGCTGAAGTTGAAAAGATTGTGGCAACAAGAATTACAGCTGACCGATCACAATGGGAATAAGAAGTGATGACTAGAATGATGTCTCAGATGCAATCTCAGATGCAGTCACAGATGCAATCTCAAATCCAATCTCAGGTTCAAGATGCCTTGAAGAAAGCCAATGCCTCGCAACAGAATGATGCTAGTACCTCCAGAGATAGTGATGATAATGAAGGTGGGTCATCTAACTCGTAGATTTGGTAGTTGTTGGTTTTTGAACACTTTTAATTTATATTTAGTTGGAAGGATTTGTAAACTTTGCTATTGTAAGATGGTAACTTAGGATTCCTATTGTCGTTGAACGTATGCATTAGTTGTAGATGTAGGTGTAGTTTTAGTTGTATGAGATGTTAACTTTAGATTGGTATCTTAGTTATAGCTTTTGATTAGTGTTGTGATGTTTGTTGGCGTTAGCAATGTTGATATGCAAAGTGTAAACAGCAGGTTTTGACAGGTTTTTGGTATGTATATTGCCCAGGAAAATCTGGGTGGTTTTCTGGAAAAGCAGCAAAAATCTATAAAAAAAAATAAAATTTGCAACGAATTTTCGTTGCAAAAAAGATTCTGGCATAAATTTTCGCAACGAAATTTCGTTGCAAAAAAATTTTGGGCATAGAATTTCGCAACGAAAATTCGTTGCAAATAAGTTTTTAGGTATAAAAATCTACAACAATTATTTGTTGCAAAAAACATTTGCAACGAATATTTTTTTTAAAAAAATATAATAAAATGTTTTTGAAAAAAATGTTTGCAACAAAATTTTCGTTGCAAATATTGAAATTTTCGTTGCAAATTTTCGTTGATTTTCTTTTCTATTTTCTTTAAAAAAGTGGGGCCCACAACGTTTTCGTTGCAAATTTCGTCGCAAATTCTTTTTTATTACCACTTATTTAAAACGAATTTTTTCGTTGCAAAAGACAATTTGCAACGAAAATGAACTCTTTTGCAACGAAAAAATTCGTTGCAAAAGGTGATTTTTCTTGTAGTGGCTATACATTATGGTAATCTCATGATGATCAATCAATAAGATTGTCTATAATCCTTAAACCAAATGTTCGCCTGTCCTCGTCTAATCAATTTATCCTTGTAAGGGGTGTTTGGAAATGCATTTTAAAAGCCATTTTGTGATGTTGAAAATACTCCATATTGGATGACGGAATAGACCGATCATTGATAGTGTTTGTATGTGGATTTGTTGTTTAGAGTGGTAAACATCAAGAGAATGTTTTTAAATGCAAATCCAAATATAGTGTTTGTATGTGGATTTGTTGTTTAGAGTGGTAAATATCAAGAGAATGATTGTTTTTAAATGCAAATCCAAATAATACTTTTATAAAAGTAGTGATAAACCTACAACAATAATTATTAATCATTTATAACAAATATACATATTTTATGGTATAGTTTGAAATTTGGTAAATCATGTATTGCTATAAATGTTGTAGACTCTCTTTTGTGAAGACAAGAAGTAAATTAAAATATGGACTCAAAGAAGAGCACCTTGATTTGATCTTTTCCATTAGTACCAAACTCGGGCCAAATATTTGCTACATTGTCATCAAGCTTGAGTTTCCTACATTGAAAATATATTATAGTTATCATGTTCTGATCCTTTCATGGTATTACTGTATCAGAAGCATACAATTGGATATGCCCGGAAATATTATGCCATGCTTATGCCACAAAATTTCCATCCGGTGTGATGCAATATATGTCCCTTTTCATTTTGAAAAATTTCCATATTAAATAGACAGCGGACCATATATTAGTCACACACTAAAGTAATTTTACGATCTACATAAGAGAAAGTAATATATGCATGTGACATTGTGGTTAAAGAAACACATGGCTAGATATCTAACCTCATAAGAATTCGTAGCCCTACCTTTGCTTTTATGTTACATGTCCCCCGGTTTCAATACAAGATAATATATTTGGGAGAAAATAACATTAATACCCAAATTTTTATTAGCATATACTGTATCAATTTAGTAAAGTTTTTTTGAAATTATGAAATCGCATGAATTTTTTTTTGTTTTTCTTCTGATTTTGACTCTTTTGAAATTTTGATTTTCATATTACGTTTTTTGATTTTTTTTTTTTTTGAAATTTTGATTTTTCTTTAAGATTTTGACTCTCATACGTATTATGAATTTTAAAATTATAAATCAATAAAGATTAAAAAACTGAAAATCAAAATCTCAATAAAAACTTAAATCTCTCAAAAATAAAAAATAAAAAGTCAAAGTTGGAAGGAAAAAAAAAGTAAAAAATCTCTATAAGATTTTCAAAATCTCTATGATTTTATTACGATTTCTTGAGTATTTTGTGAAATTAAAAAAAATTTGTTTAAATTTATTATTCTTTTAACAAAATTTGAATACTGATATTATTTTCTCGATATTTGGCGATTGATAAATGATAATCCTCGTGACTAAATATTTACGCTTCTAATATGATGAACTTCAATCACTTTTTCACGTATACTGATTAGCTTAAATCACTTTTCAAAAACAATAAATAAAAGCTGGTGAATATGAAGTCAACGGTATGTTAAATAGAAAAACAACTCCGCGTAGATGCTTTGAAAAATTTTTACAATAATGACGAATTAAGTCATTTGAAGCGGCATTTTGACTCTATTTGGGCCGGATATAATTGTTAGAGACGATCGAACAGGCTAAAAAGTCGCTTGAGATATGATTCTCTATGCAGACAACCTCTTATATCGTAAGTATTATTATTCTTTATGCGGCAATTTTGACGCCACTGTTGTTTTTTTAATTTTTTTAATAAATTTTGTTGATGGTATGATCAACAAATTACTGGCACTACATAAAAAACCCTTTATGCTAAATGCAACTTTGTAAGTACTTAAGATACATAAAAAACAATTAAAGTTTATCAGCTTGAATTAATTTTATGGTAATATACACCTATTTTATGCATATTTATAAATTCAAGGGTTGTATTTAGTATAACGCTTTTCATATATATATATGTTGAAATATCATTAAAAACTATGTATACATTGACTCACTTGTGTATATATACCCTCCCAAGTCCCAACTATAACTATAGTAAAAAGGTATGGAAGCGATATCTTAGCGGTACGGCTCACCATCCACATTAATTAAGACACACAAAAAAACGTTTTTGTCCAATTATGATTGAATGTCAATGATAGCTTATTATTTTGTCCAATATATTCGTGTACTAGCAACCGGGTTCAGTTAATTAATTATACGAATTGAAAAAAGTACTCTAACAAGTTACTTACAATGCACAAGACTTAAGATTATTCATAATATGTATATTAAATCATAATTAATGACATTTCAGGATATTAATCGCTTTAAAATTTATGTCATCAAAATCTATCACTTCAATCATGAAAATGAGAACTTACCCTTTATCCACCAGCCAGTGTACCAAGCCCGCTGTGACGCCTTTAGTCGTAGAAAAAACCGGAAATAAGCTATCAGGATGAACGGGCCGAGGATCATCATCATCTATTCCCAAGACTCCTGCGGCCGTATCGATAATCACTTTACCGTCTTTGTATGCACAAACCTATATAAGATGAACACGTAGCGCCGCGTTTATATATATAAATATATGATGTGTTACTATACACTTGAGAGTATGTTTTGCTGCATGCTAGCAGCTAATACTCAGTGTGTATATATATATACGAGAGCAAGTACGTGCGCGTTGCGGCGGTGAGATGGTCGGGGTGATAGGTCATAGAGTGTGATAGCCAAATGCCTTAGCTGTACGGGCTCCGCCATCAAATTTAAAAAGTCGTCGAAAGTTATCGAATGACATCTCTAATTAAAGAGCATGAAATCTTAAGAACACTCATATAATTTTTATAATTTATCGGTGTACGGTTTTTGAGATAAAAGATTTTGAATGAATTAGAGGAATAAATGATTTATAGAGGAGAGAGAAAAAAAATGATTGGTTGAGATTTGAGGAGAGAGAAAAAGTGTTATGTAAATATAGAATTGATATATATGGACATTTTAAGAAAGTAAATATTGAAACTTAAAATGTATACAGAAGAGATTTGCTTTATAATATAGTATAGATATGAGAAAAGTGGTCAAATATATGGCTGTCGAACAATTGTCTACCAACTTTTAAATGTTTAATACTGATTATTGTAGTCTAATAGCTAGCTAGTAAGCTAAGAAAAAGGGCGTGTACCTGGATTCCAAGTATTTTATGATCAGCATTTCCTAGCTCAACCAAGAAACGCCTTAGCTTTGCCTCTACTTCAGAATTTACCGGACTATCATATAACCATTTTGCGCTCGCGGATGGCTGATTATTATTCATTGTTGCTTTAAACAAACTATATATGAGAAGAGCCCTAATTTGAACTGATGCGATATGTATATTATGGCTTATATATATATGCTCAATATATATAATTGGACTTGTTGGTTTCTTAATTGACGTAGGATTTTAAGGTAGTTAATTGGTTGGATTATATTGGTAGATGGGCCAAATATGAGTACATATGCTACTTAAGGTTGGTTTTAACAAAGATACAATAATAATATTATATGGTTTCTTTTTGTTTTGGCGGCATTCGAAATGAAAGTGATTCCAATTGGACATTGTGATGACTAGTACTATAGATTATCGTACCTCAATAATGCACGAGTTATGTGTTAGTTTATATAATTCTTCTGTAAAAAAAAGTTGCCTTTATATGATGATCAGTAAAAATACATTAAAAGCTAGGTAATGTACGTACATGAGTTCTTTCATTTAATAGATAAGTATATATATATTTAAAATAACAAATAATCATTTTCTTGTACATAAAATTTTAAATTTTAATGTAGTATAGATGTAGAGATTTGTAAATGTAATTAGTTTTACTAGGTGTAAACTCATATCCCACATTGAAAAATGAATAAACTCTAAGTTTTATTATTCGAGTAACCATACCCTTACAAATTTAACTAGTATGGGTTATATAGGTGATATTTTTTTAAGTTGGGTTTACCTGATCGAATAACTCAAATAAAAATTTATATCTTATAATTTATGATATATGTTGTTGAAACCATCAAAGTTGAATAAGTGGTTAACTTCTTTGCCTTTGGAGACAAAGCTGAAGGACTCAAGGGTTCTTTCCTGCTCATACCTTGAAAAGTCGAAAGTCCTTTTCTACCTTAGGTGAGACTTGGAACTTGGAAGCGGTAGACTATCTACCTTGGAGGATAAAAGTTGTCTACATGACTACATTTTAACCTCCTCCATACATCATCATAGTATTGAGACCAAGACTCATAGATGAGGGCATTGAGTGTTACTTACTTACTAACTAATTATTAATTATAATACATATTATGTACTTAACTTCATGACTACATGTTTATATTCATACCTCTACCCGATGTGGTTCACAATCATAAATTTAATATCTTAAAATGTTCATGTAGATTAAATTCAAACATATATTTAATAATATTATTATTATTATTACCATTATTATTATTATTATTTATAGTATTTAAAATTAAAATATATAACATTAGTTTTTTCTAATTTTCACTTATACATATTGTTAAAACACATTTATATATAATCTATAATTATACGGGGTATCATTGGCTATGTTGTTGAAATACCAAAATCTAGATAACTCGACCGATCAACATCCTGAAATCAATAAGTCTTTAGGGTGTCAAAAATTAATAAATAAAACAATTACAATGCTTAAATCAAATAAAACTTACACTAATCTTTCAATTTATGCTTTGATCTACTCTTATATCATTAAAAAAACCCTATCAACTTTAATATTTTGAATTTGTTTTTTATTAGGCTCAATACATCGACAAGGAAAAACAAAAATCCTTGATAAATCAGTGCCTTGTAAGTTGTCAGCCCAACAAAGTCACTTAAGTCCATATGGCCCCATAGCTGCATTATCTTGTATGTTAACAAAATAGCATGAATATAGATTTGATTTGCGATTTATAAAAGAAATGAACGTTTGGAAGAGGTGGTCTGGGCCTCAATTTAATTAATTAGCTAATTACGTAAAATAACAAATCAATTATGAATTAATCCTATTGTTGATTCTTTACTAATTTTTCTATCGCGATAAGCTATTAATGGGTAGGTGATCAAACTTTTAAATGATTGTTTAATCACTTTATTGTAAAAGATATATTTTATAAAACTATGAGTTAATTGTAGGATTGGTCCCTTTGGTTTGTACATTTTAGCAATGAGGGTCCATTTTCAAGTATCGTTGCAATGGGGTCCTTATTTTGAGAATATTTTGCAAGACTGGTCTCTTTTTAACATGACCGTTAGCGGGTGTCGTTAAGTCTACTCGTGGCAATAACGTGTAGGGACAATATCGTCTTTTCACACAACATAGATTGGACCTTTATTGCTAATGAACTCGAAAAGTAACCCCATTGCTAAATTGTGTAAACCACATGGACCAATCTTGCAATTAACTCTTGATAATACATATAATCATTTATATTTATTTTTTTCTTATACATACTAAAAAACTACTGATTTAAGCATTTCTTAACTAACTAAAAAACTTAATTAACTGTTAAAACTGTAGAACATGGACCAAAAAAAAAATAATATTACTAATAATAATTGTAAAAAAGTCTTATTGATTTAGTTTTTTTTATAATCCATCACTAAATTATACTTTTTAGTTTTTTATTAAAGAATAAATTTTACTTAATACTTAATTGGTTATTAACAGTTTTTTGCTTTTCATAATTATTAAAGATTAAATTGTTTGAAATATATATTTCCATGTACTATATAATACAAAGTATATTAATTACTCGATAGATCTAAAATATATTAAAAAATCTGTTAGCCTTCATATTAAAATAAACTTTCACGTATATTTATTAATTATTATTTAAAAATCAACCAACTGCATAAATGTTTAATAGTTACATAAAGAACTAAAATATCATATATGACATTTATATTATTCAGACGAGTTTGTTTTTTAATAAAGGGAGAATTTCATATATGTCTTATATTGACATCTTAATTACATATTTACCAAACTTAAATTAATAATTATATATATATATATATATATATTCAATTTTTGTTTAGATAATATCGTATATGTCCAAACTATAAATTATATTGTGATAAAGACTAGAAAGAAAAAAAAAAAACTTATTCACCAATATTGTTTATTTCTAACGATCCTACTAATTAACATACACTCATTTAGGCTTATGTTTTTTCATTGCCATTATGTTTAAAAATCTTATGTGCTTACAAATCCTTTTATGGTTGTACTTTGTTTCTTTTTTATGGTAATCACTTTCGAAGTATCTTATAAAATCCTTACATAGCTGCAATATTATGTATTTTGAGGATTCGTTTGTTACATAATATTACAATCTCTTAATATAAACATAGTTCGCCATGATAACATAAACAATAACATAAGCGACAGTCATTTGGGCGTATTTTTTGGTCAAATGTCATGGTCTATCGTGTTTTTATCTATTAGGTTTTATAAAAGATGTTCGTGATAATATAGAGACAATACTTAAACTTTTTTAGCTATATGAATCATGCACTACAACCACAATTTCTTTCATGGGAATGATATCTATTTGATGTTATTTCATAGTAACGGACCAATGGTATTGATTAATGTGCATGACATGTTGCTCCTGGATTCTTTATTTAGCGTTTTTTGTTTAGTAGTTTTATTGTACCATAAAATTGTTTTGTTTATTATTTGTATATACAAAAGCTTTCTTACTGTGTGTCTTTTGCTCTACTGATTCACACCCGATCATATATATATGCAACCGCAACTTCGAGATGTGTTTAGATCTTTCGAGATTTGTTTGGATCTTGTAAAGGTTTACCTTGTTAATTACTTATGCAATTCGTTTAATATGTACAGTAGAACCTGAATAAATTAATACTCGATAAATTAATAACCTCGATAAAACTAATAATTTGTCCGGTCACAACTTGGGACCAGTACAAAATTAGACACCAATCAATTAAATAATAAGATAATATTTTTTTTGAAACCCCAAGGTAAATATATAGGTCCCATCAAAACTATAAATTAATAATTTCTTAAATATTCCAAAATTTTAATATTGTTTAGTAAAAAATTAATCTATCCTTAAATTTCAACATTGCACTTAAGAGTTGAGACATTGTCGCAACAAAAGGTGTGAAGAATTGTTAGCGGCTTATAATGCTTATTTTCGAGTGATTGATTTCTAAATTAATGTATCATCCTCAACTTCATTATCAACTAGATTTTAAACAGTATCCATCACAATTTCTTCAATGCTTTGAACCTCATGACATTCATTATTTTCACCAGCATATCCCGCAACTCATTCACATTCGTTTTGTGTTAATACTGCATACTCGTAATCAAGCTCACGAATGTCTTCTTCATAGTTTACATCGTTTAAATTACTTTGAGCCAATTGAATTTATGAAACGAGTTTTATCGTTGAAAGCAATTTGCTTTGGACTCTTGTGTCATTTAATGTGTGAATGTACATTAGATATGGAAATTTTGAAAGAAATACATGAACATCTTTAAATTAATAATTTATTAATTTATCGATATAATAATATCTCGATAATTTAATAAAATATCTCGGTCCTAACATTATTAATATATAGAGGTTTTACTGTAATTAGTTGTTAGTTAGGAATGATAAATAGAGAATTTATTAAGTAAATGTAATTATATATCATTTTATAACACAATGGATAAATATGATATAATCTAGACAAAATTTGGATATATATGTAATTATTAATTTAAGTTGGGTAAATATGTACTTAGAGTGTTAATATGGGACATATATGAAAATTTTCCTTTAAGGGATATCTAATTCTTAACGTAGAAAATATCTTAGTTGTTAACCTTAAATAATAATAAAAGTTTATATATCAATTAGTTTTCAAAAGATAAATTACAATTTTATATTGTAATCTTTTTTTTATTTAAAAAAGTTCTCAATGTATCAATTGCAAGATTGGTCCGTATGGGTTTTCCATTTTAGCAATGGGGGTCTCTTTTTTGAGTTCACTAGCAATGGGGGTCCCTTATGTATTATATAAAAAGACAATAATTCCCCTTAATGTAATGGCCACGTGAAGACTTGACGGCATCTGCTAAAGGTTTCGTTAAAAAGCGACCAATTTTGCAAAAAATTGTTAAAACAGGAACACCCATTGCAACGATACTTAAAAAGTGACCCCCATTGTTAAAGTGTGTAAACCACAGGGACCAATCTTGCAATTAACTCTAAAACTAATGATAACAAAGGTGTAAAATGTTTTCAAATTTTGAATCCTTTAAAGTAGAACTTATAATAAAGTTTTTTTTTTTTTTTACTTTTAATTACTTGTTAAGTTTTAGTTTTCATATTGAGTTATTTACCAAGGTCTATATTAAACTATCAAATGAAAACATGAGTTGAATGTCCAAAGAAAACAACCCGACCTGAATGTTTAAGGGAAAAAAACCTAAAATTTAGCTATTTTACATATCTTATTACATATATTTAGATTCCCTACTGACTATGAAAGAATTGATAAGAAATAATTATAGCACATGGTACAAAATATATATTTTTAGTAAATGGTTTCAACTTAACGTTACATGCAGTCATGCTTTAAATGTTTGATCAACTGTTGGTAACAAAAATTAAGGTTTAGATCAAACTCTCTTTAGTTGATGACTAGTTTCTTATTTTTCTCCATTGATCCTTTATACATTTTTAGTATAGGAAGATCAAGTTCCGAGCAAATAAGATTGATGATCTCCCCGGTGAAAGCACCCATAGATAACTTGTTTAAGGTCACGGAAATCGCAAACCTATTGCTTATGTCACAATATCCGGTAGATCCACCTAAACCCGTGTGCCCAAACCCAATTATAGAATCATTGGTTGCTTTAACCTTGTTAAAACCGAGTCCAAACATCCCATTTGGTACGATTAAATCTTTATGATCTCCAAGTCCTAAGAAAGCATCGAGAACTTCCTCTTTAGAGTTATTAA
Organism: Erigeron canadensis; assembly: GCF_010389155.1. NCBI lineage: Eukaryota > Viridiplantae > Streptophyta > Magnoliopsida > Asterales > Asteraceae > Erigeron > Erigeron canadensis. Next base: position 36,120,812 of record NC_057765.1, read on the forward strand.
AGATCTTAGTCATGTCAACTTCATGAGTAGTTTTTTTGGAAGGGGAACCGGGGTTGTGAGGATGGCTTCCGAGTGGCGGGAGGGAAGAGGAATGGATGGGTGGGACTACACCGCCATCCACAAGGGTGGCATAGTAGCGAGCCAATGCCCGAGCTGAAAAGTGTCCATTGGAAGCAGGTAGTATGGCACGACGAACCTTGATGGTGTTGGATATGGTAATAAGGTTGGAAACTACGTCGAAAGAGAATGTGGAAGGCATGTAGGTAAAACGGTCCGGTGTAAGTATTTTGGCCATCAAAATTAGTTCATCTTCATCTACCGTAAGAGTTGCCAAACGAGATTCAACTCCTGAAACGCACATAAATAACAACTCAAACTTCTACTCATCAGTAGCTAGCAAGATTTGGGAAAATAAGATCTTTGGGGGGAATCATACCGGTAGGAATGCCTATATAAAACTCTCCTTCAACATTAAGCGGACGCACAAAAGCTTTCTCAAGAATGTCCTGAAACTTCTCTCCTGAAGCATGCTGCACATTCAACAACTATTGTATTGTATATAGATTGTAAAACAATTAACAGTTAACAATCTATATACAATACACTATATATATGCGTAAAACAATTAACAGTCAAGCAAACAAACGAATTTGTCTAAGAGACTTTCTACCCTTCACAACAACATCTGGCAATTTTCATTTTTCAGCCCGGCCATTTAAATTTAACATGTCTATATATCATTTTTCAGCCCATTTAAATTTAATATATGTATTAAAAATTGATGGATTGCCCTTAGGGATTTTTTTAAACATTAGCGCTTTTAAAGGGGCATGAGTTCGGGCCTTTAATTTCCAACAACAAATTTTTTTTATTATCAACATCATGCTTTTATTACTTGAAAAACTAAAAAACAAACCTTAAAGTTTATGTCTTTCAAATTAGTGTAAACTTTTTTACAAATTCCCCGACAATGTGTCGGCCATCATTGTTCAAGAACTTATATCATATAAGTTGATGATTGTCACTCACACAACAAGAGCTAAAATACAAAGAAATAAGAATTAAATTATTAATATTGATCATTTATATAGAATTTGTACTTCACTTCTTCATGTCCTCTATTCCTCTAATTCAAAGATCTTTTGGTTCATTCCAAGGGTTGATTACATTGATGGTCTTAACTCTTTATGGTTTATTTTAAATTTCACATTATGACCTTTAAGTTTAATAATGAAAACCAACGTACGTTCTATATTTGGAAATTCGTTTCACTGATGATCCTTTATGCTTCATAAAACTTTTGAGCAACCAATTTATCCTATCTAAATTGGCTTCTGATTTTAGATTTATTGCTTCTTACAATACCGTCGTTTTAGATCCCCAACTTTTAAACAAGTGTGTAGCAAAGTGTGGAGAAAAAACCTCATTAGTATAAGTTAATGATTATTGTAAATAAATGAAGCCAGGTCCAAAAACATTGAGGCATAAACCTAAAGGGTCTTGAGTTACATTTGTATAACTCATGCACTCCATCAAATGGGCTCAGGTCGTCCACAAAAAAGTGAAATTAGAAGAGGGGTCATAAAAATAAATGATACCTCGATGATTCCACCACATAACCAGCCATATGATAGATAATGGTTCAACTGTACACTACCAGGTTTAGTCTCAGGACAGACTGCAGCTATGCATTTTATACATTCAGAAAAATTACAAAATAATGAAAGATGATCTTCTTCAGAAATGCCAGCAAGTGCGTTGTGCAGACCAGCAGTATGATTAAGTATATGATTAACCTATAATAGAAGAAAGATATATGATGTACTACTTTAATGAGGTTATGTAGTACGCAGTTATAAAGTTTCAAAGAACACACATATAGATAAAAGGGCATCAGAAAAAACTAAAGAAAAAAAAAAGACTTTTCATATATTTTGATGTTCATAAAATATGATTGTCTACAATCCCTCAACCAAGCGATGTCGTCCCTAATGTTCACCTCACCTCAGCTAATCAATTTATACCTTTAATTAAGGGGTGTTTGAAAATGCAAATTTTAAAAAGCAATCTAATCATGATGGTGTTTGAATGTGTTTTTGTGGTTCAAAATTTGTAATCATTAAGATATTTATTTTATTACATGCAAATCCAAATATCTTTTATGAATATAAGATCGACAAGAAGTAAAAGAATCTGGACTCGAAACAACCTTTATTTGATCTTTTCCGTTAATACCAAACTCCGGCCATATCTTCGCGACATTGTCGTCAAGCTTGAGTTTCCTACGATGAAAATATATGTTATTGTTATAATTTCCTTCCATAACTTGATACCATATAATCCTTTCATGGTATTAGAATATGCCAGAAAAATATTATCATTATTATGCAACAATAAAGGATCATCTAGGCACTGTGCATACAAGAATTTACTTGGTATGATGCATTTATATTTGGAATTTTCCAATATAAATGAATAATGAACCATTTATCAGTCACTTACCCAATGGTTTAACGACTTATATGGAAGAAGACAAATCATGTAACATTGCAGCTAAAGAGGCATGCATGAGGTTGGATTTGAACCTCATACCTTTGATTTTTGTTGCTAGTTCCTTACTATTAAGAATATGATACGAATCAAGCTGGTCAGCATGGTCAAGGGCTGCATGTGCTTATTGGGTTAAAGTCAACAGACGTTTAGGTTTAGGGGCTTAAGTAATAATTATTATTACTGTTAGTTATTATTATTATTTACTTGTGGGTCAAGTTAGGTTAAGGAGTCTATCTCTCTAAATAAAGCCATAGGTCGCGGTTGTTAGTGTGGAGAATTATCATTGTTTAGTTTATTATTGTCTAGTTTTATTCTTGGAGCAACTGAAGCTCGAATTCAGCCTAATCAATGGAACAACCGACTTTGTTCGGTTATATTCCAGTTTATTATCTTCCGTTCAATATTATTCTGCTGTTGTAATATGTCAATTGTTGGTTTCTGCTCGTTTATTACTTATATGCTACCTATTTCCTTGGATTTTGATGGTTGGTACATATCAATTGGTATCAGAGTTATGCAACCCGTGGTTTTGTCTTTTTTGTTCTTAAGTTAAAAAGATGGAGAAATTTAGAGCAAAGATGGAGGAATTCAAGGCAAAAACAGAGGAATTTAGTAGGAAATACGAGGAATACATGGAACGGCGTGCAAGGCAACATAATGAAATCATGACATTATTAAGGGAGTTTGCGATTTCAAGGGGGTACAATGTGTCTAACTGGCCCTCATCGGCTGGTGTTGAAGGTACTCAATCTGCTAATGGTTGTGAAGACAAGTGTTGTTAGTGAACAACATTCCGCCCAACTAACCGATCAAAAAATCAACATAGTGGAAGATATCAGCACAATCACACCATGTAGAAAGAAGCAAGGAGTCCGAGGATGAAACCACTAAGGTATCTGGAAGGCAGTAATAGATCAGAGTATCTCTCGTCAAGTTACAGTTAGTAAGGAGATTGAATATGTTTCGGATTCAGTGAAGACAAGTGTTGTTAGTGAACAACATTCTGCTGTTGTAAAATGTCAATTGTTGGTTTATGCTCTTTTATTGCTTATATGCTGGCTATTTCGTGGTTTTTGATGGTTGTACGAGAATCACATCTTTAGAGAGAAAAAAAAAAGGGTACGTAGTTCCGATACAAGATAAGATATGCGACCATTATTAGTAATCTGCATGGCTAAAAATATAGAGTAACACCTAATGCCGTCTTCCAAGGGTTATGGTTCCCAAGATGACGTATGGGGAAAATTAAAATGTAGATTGTCTTACCACTACTTAAGGTAGAAAGGTTGCTTCCAAGTTTTAACAAAGGTAAAAAAGGACCTCCGGCCTGACAGACATATAAAGATCACACCTTGACCACTATCTCCATAGACGAGCTCCAACCCTTAAACATGTAAGTTAATTTCATGCCCTTTAGTTAAACTATTGTTTATCCATCATTTCTTGTAAGGATCACCTACGAATCATATATGTCATTCTTCTAGCTTGTACATGTTTAATTAAAGTCCTAAGATGAACACACTTCAAATCGCACACCATATGATAACTTAGGAACATGTTGCTACAAGCTCAAAATCTGATCTAATTTGGCATGAAGACTGATCAAGGATGGTACTAGGTACTAGCAAGTAGGCAAGAGGTGAGCTTATTATAGTCTAAAAAGTAGGTCTACAATTTTTCTTGCAATTAAATGTGAATATTCTTAATTTCTATATAGCATGCAAGGGGATAACAAAAATTACTTATTTTAAAATTGGAGTCGACTATATAGCTTTCCATCTCAAGCTGCTGCTGCATGAACAAGTCGAGAACTTACCCTTTATCGACCAGCCAGTGAACCAAGCCTGATGTGACACCTTTAGTTGCGGAGAAAACAGGAAATAAGCTATCAGGCTGAACCGGACGAGGATCATCATCATCTATTCCCAACACTCCGGCAGCCGTATCTATTATTACTTTACCGTCTTTGTATGCACAAACCTAATTAACAGTACACACAATAACGAGCGTTTGCATATATAATTAATACTTAAGAACCCAATTTCATGTACATATATGCATGCATGTGTTAAGTACACTTGACAGCTGATATGAAATTATGAATATTAAAGACTAAACTATTTATTAGAACAGTCATTATTTGCCAATCTTTAAATGTTTAAAACAGATTATTGTAGTCTAATATAATAGTATTTAAAAAAAAAAAAAACAATGATAATTAAAGGGCGTGAAGCTAAGTGTACCTGGATTCCAATTATTTTATCAGCATTTTCAACCAAGAATTGTCTCAGTTTTACCTCAACATCAGAATTTACTGGGCTGTCATATAACCATTTTGCACTCACGGAAGAAAATGGTGGCATGTTATTATTCATGTTGCTGAAAACAAACTAGATATGAGAAGAACCTTTTTTGATGAAGTGATGAGCGATGTTTATTTTTCTTATTTTGAAAACCATATTTTTTGCAAGTACTATGTATTGTATCACATGTTATTTTCGTTCATTCACATGTGAAATGATATAAAATGTTAAGTTGTCAGAGAAAATTTTTTTAAAAAAACCTTCAAAATAGCCTTTTGTGAACTTGTGAATGAATATGTTTACGTTTTCGTTCATATGTGCACAAACGGCTATGTATAAAGTTTTGAAAAAAAATTCTTTTGCAACATATATTTTTATAACGTTTCACATGTGAATGAACAAAAGAAACATGTGATCCAATACATAGTTTAAGAGTTTTCAAGTTTCTTACGAAAAAATGGGTTCTCAAAATAAAGGTCCCTTATACTTGGAGTCACACGTTCAGCTCAAAATTTTTGGTGGCCTTAAATGACATCAATTTTAGGACCTAGTTTATTAGCATAAAAAGAAAGAAACAAACAATATCCAGGGCTGATAAAAAGTCGGCTAAACAATTACACAAGATTTAATAATTAAGTTTAACATTATTAAGCGTATGACTACGTAATAGTTTTAAAAGCCCCTTCCTTAACATTAATAAACTAGTTATCAACATTATCCTAATCTTTGCTGGTCAAACTATTATGCATAATAATATATATGAAGTATAACTACTAACACTAAACATATTAATACATTACTATTGTATATACATAAATCTACTAAAAAAATAAATACTGGAATTAAAACATAAAAAAGAAAAGTAATTAAGGAGAGATGCGTTTTCCTTTACCGGAATCAATTAGGTGATCGATCAGCTTCTTATTCTCTTTTCAGTTTTCAAAGAGATGAAAGACTGACTTCGAGATTTGATGAAGACTTGGTATACCATGTTGACTGAGTAAATATGGACGGGAAGGAATAATAAACGTTGGAAGTTTGATCCATTAAATCAGGAGAGAACGTGCATATAGTTTTAGTGCATGTGTGTTTTATTTTTTTTATTATAAATATAAATATAAATAGCATAGGATAGAAGTTATTCTATACCTTTTCATTTTTCATTGAATAATACTCCGTACTAGATTTTAGACTTGTGTCTAACATTGAATATGAGTTTTTCGATATTATCAATATTAGATTTTCTTAAATTTGGTTCATAAAAGCTTATAATTTTAATGATATACAATTTTAAGTGTTATACTTTGCAAGTTGTAATACAATAATCACATGGTCGTCACTACCATTATTTGATGAAATTGTTTACCGTAGTCAGTCCACAATGCACATGCTACGATAATTTCTCTATTATAGAAATTTTTGAAACCAGTTGAACTCATAATGTGATATTATTATGAAAGATAAGTAAGAATTAAAATATAAACATACTTGTGATTAGTAACATTGTAAAAATAATTATTTTAGTTATTTGTTTTTATTAATTAATTATGTATAAAACTAAATGATAACATCAACGAGAGTCAATTTGATGAAATCAAGCGATATGATTGGTTAAAAAGTCATTAATTCAAATGTTTTTTAGTATATATTAAAATTAAAATAGTATAATTACTATTAAAATCTTAATATATTTACATTAGTTTTAATTTATTTTTAATTATATATATATATAGAACATACTATTGGATATATATTAGTTATTATTTTATTGAATAACTATTAGCTATTATTCTATCGGATAAATATTAGCTATTATTATTTATTTATTATATTAAAATTATTGGGTAAAAAGTGTAAATTTGTGATGGAAAACAAAAAAGTGTAAATTAAAGTCAAAATTGAAAATAAAATTCAACATTAAAAAATCGAGAGTTGTGATTGGTCGATAAGTTATTAGAGCAACTGTGCTTTAATATAATAAAAGATTATGTATGGTAGTTTTTCAACTTCTCTTTTTATACCTATGAGGCTACGATTACTCATTTTCTTCATATTCACTTAGGGCCCCTTTTTTTTCTTAATTAAGTGTTTATGTATTAAGTGACTGAGTGTATAAATAATGTTTGTATGTATTAAGTAAAAAATAAATAAATAAAGGTTATTTTTGTTCATTAAGTAAAAAAAAACATGAAATTTGTCTCAATGCATTAAGTTCTTAATTATTAAGTTTACCAAGTAAAAAAAGGACGAGACCTTCCTTATATTTTGAGTATTATAGTGAGAATTGAGGGGCGTGAAATCCTGAATCCTTCTGTTTATCCACAATATATATATATATAGGAGGACAATCAAATAAGAACAGTCTTAAAACAAGAATGGTGAGAACACTTAAAAAACATCATTTTGATGCATTAAAAGTCTATAGAACTAACATAGTGCATAACTAATTATCATTATTTAAGTGTATAGCAACACATTGGCCTGTCAAAATGAAGAAAATTATGTTTTTTGTTTTGTGCATCCATCTTGGATGCATATTCTTCAAAATGATGCATCCACCAAAAAACGTGATGTTTTCGATTTTGACGGATCAATGTGTTGTTAAACACTTAAATGATGATAATTAATTCTGCACTATGTTAGTTTTATGAACTTTTAATGCATCAAAATGATGTTTTTTAAGTGTTCTCACCGTTCTTATTTTAAGACTGTTCTCACCGGAGTGTTACCATATATATATATATATATATATATATTGTAACAACCGCCTTAGAAATAATTTAAATAAATCCATAATATGTTCTAGTTTCGAACATGTGCTCACGTAAAGGTCTATTCACTCTTAAATCTTAAATTATAAGACGCGTCTATGGTCTATTGTGATAAGAATGTTAGGTTTCAAGACGTAAGCGATTGTGTTCAAGAAATTCTAGTCTGAAAATGTTTCATTTAGACCCTACAATTATTAGAATCATTAATTAAGGGAAAAACTATATAAGGGTTAGAAAACCCAATTTTTCCACTTCTTCTCCATTTTCATCTCATCTCACCTCTCTCTCTCTAAAAACACACACATACCTTCACCATCTTCACCCACAAAAAATTCATCATTTGATTTTGAGTTGTTAAACCAAGATTTCTTGCATTTTTAGCTTCCTTGTGATAATCAAAACATATTTCTAGTATCGATTTTCAGGTAATGACAACAAGTTTTGAGATTTTCATCAAAATAAAAGCTTACTTTTCAAGTGTATGTTCTTGATGATTTGGTCCATTTTTGGTGTAAAAATCGTGTTAAAAGTTAGTGGGTTTGTGTCTAAAAGTGTTTAGTAACCTTTTCGTGATCAAATTTGGGTCGTAAACATGTTTTAATCTTCAAAACCCTCGTTTTTGTTTGAACAGTCCCAAATTCGTCCTAAAAACACTTAAAACGAATTTAGTATCCCAGAAACGAATTTAAGTCTTCCAAAACGAAGTTAAGCTTCAAAACGAACTTAGCAAACAAACTTAAGTCCTCAAACGAATTTAATCTTCGTTCAGATACACCTTACGAATTTAATCTTCGTTCAGATACACCTTACGAATTTAATCTTCGTTCAGCTACACCTTACGAATTTAATCTTCGTTCAGCTACACCTTACGAATTTAAACCCTATTTTCGTTAGTTGTAGAAATCAGGTTTTATACTTAGTTGTAATCCAAGTCTATCATGTACAAGGAAACCCTAATTAAGGTATAATCAAGACATATTCGATCTTGTTTATCAAAGTGCGAGTTCAAAGACGTTCATTACGAGTCTAGTGTATGAAAAACACTGTTGAGTCAAACGTTTAAAGATCTTTAGTGATCCAAATCATCAGTACATCAAGGACACTTAGTAAATAAATAATCACGAGAACTAATACATGTATCCATCTATGCTCAATGGTTTGTGATTAGGTTGACATCAAGACATACTTGGATTCGAGTAGATATATTTTACTATATCTGTGCTTATACCCTGTGCTTGTAGAACTACGCTCGTAGCAGATCACTGTGAGTCTTCGTAGCCCCTTTTTCTTTACTTATTTCGGGGTGAAAGGAATACTACTCATGCTTTTATACATGCCGTAACTACTTTTACTACTCTTTGGCTATTTGACTACTTGTTACATATTAGCCGGTCCTGTTGAGGATTGTGTGTGCACTATTGATACTATTAGCCGGTCCTGTTGAGGATTGTGTGTGCTCTATTGATACTATTAGCCGGTCCTGTTGAGGATTGTGTGTGCTCTATTGATACTATTAGCCGGTCCTGTTGAGGATTGTGTGTGCACTATTGATACTATTAGCCGGTCCTGTTGAGGATTGTGTGTGCTCTATTGATACTATTAGCCGGTCCTGTTGAGGATTGTGTGTGCTCTATTGATACTATTAGCCGGTCCTGTTGAGGATTGTGTGTGCACTATTGATACTATTAGCCGGTCCTGTTGAGGATTGTGTGTGCTCTATTGATACTATTAGCCGGTCCTGTTGAGGATTGTGTGTGCTCTATTGATACTATTAGCCGGTCCTATTGAGGATTGTGTGTGCTCTATTGATACTATTAGCCGGTCCTATCGAGGATTGTGTGTGCTCGCTTACTTATGTGCAAGTTGGTCACTAGCCACTACATACTACTTAATACTTGAGATCTACTGGCGGTACAAAATGCTTTTATGCTACATGTTTATACTCAAACCTACGAACTCACCAACCTTTGTGTTGACTCTTTTAAGTATTCCTTTCAGGTAAACCGGCTAATCGTGGCTAGGAATGGTAGCATGGGACTATTAGCAGACTTTAGGATTTAGGGTTGGAGTTTGCATGCTTGTTATTTGGGGTTGGTGGCAATATGCCCAATCGTATCCCCTGCGTGGGACTTTTCATACTTGATTTGGTCACCTTTGTTGAACTTATGTGTAATAACCACTACTATGCTTGTTTGGTTGTGAAATTGACTATTTATGTTTATTCTAAGCACTCATTTAGTATTTCCTATGTAACATCCATGTGCGCGTGTGCTTTATCTTACATCCCGAGTTTTCCGCCGCTGTCGGGGTGTTACATATATATATATATATATATATATATATATATAGTGAAAAGTTATTTTGAGAACCCCTTTTTTTGCGAGAACCTTTGAGAACTTTTCAAATCAAGCCAACCGATGATTATTTTTTACATGAAATTTGTTTTTTGATTGTTTTATAAATAACTTATGTGTAATTTTAAAGTTTATAATTGTATAGAGGCATGGATTATCATCCGTTATGCAATTATGTGGAGATTTGGATTCTAGATTACATGTGCACGAATATTGCTATGATTACATGTGATCGACTTGTATACATGTGATCATAGCAATATTCGTGCACATGTCATCAAGAATCCAAATCTCCACATAATTGTATAACGGATGATAATCCATGCTCCACACAATTATAAACTTCAAAATTACACATAAGTTATTCAGAAAACAATCAAAAAACAATTTTCATGTATAGAATAATTCTCGGTTGGGCTTGATTTGAAAAGTTCTCAAAGGTTCTCGCAAAAAAGGGTTCCCAAAATAACTTTACCATATATATATATATATGGTAACATTCCGGTGAGAACACTTTTAAAATAAGAACGGTGAGAACATTTAAAAACATCATTTTGATGCATTAAAAGTCCATAAAACTAACATAGTACATAACTAATTATCATTATTTAAGTGTTTAACAACACATTGATCCGTCAAAATCGAAAAAATCACGTTTTTTTGTGTGCATCCATCTTGGATGCATATTCATCAAATTGATGCATCTAACAAAAAACGTGATTTTTTCGATTTTGACGGATCGATGTGTTGTTAAACACTTAAGTAATGATAATTAGTTATGCACTATGTCAGTTTTATGGACTTTTAATGCATTAAAATGTAATTTTTAAGTGTTCTCATTTTAATTTCATTTTCATTTGATAGCCTATATATATATATATATATAGAGGCAATTGCAAATATCCCCAAATACAATCTCAAAATTACAAACATCTCCAACCAAAACTTTAAATATCAAATATACCCAATTTTGATTTTTAAACACACATATTTACCCAATAATATCTATTTGATCAAGTAAAATTTATTTCTTGACCATTATATCCTTTTTCATTTGGAAATTTAATTCGAGGATGTCTCCTAACCAATAAAATCAAAACTTGCAGTTTTGTTAAAGGCAAATACACTATTAAACTGAAAATACAATCAATCTCAAATACAAAAGTATACCCTTTTTCATCTTTTTTTTTTTTTAATGATCCATATATCACTGGAAATTTTCTTTTAATGATCCATATATCACTGGAAACTTGAATAAGATGTGATCCATGTAGTACCAAACTTTTAACTTTATCAAAAGGCATGATAAAAAGTAAATAATGTTAAAAAAATCAATGATCTTTTCTTCCATTGCTTAATTAACATACCAATAAGTAATTAGCTTAGTGGTAAGGCAAACACTTTGTGACCTTAAGGTCTCAGGTTCGATCCCCGCTGGATGCAAAAAATAATTCATTTAAGGTACCCGTTACCAATGAAGTCTAGACCCATATGTGAAGTTTAAATACGCGGGTTCGATCCTTCAGGGTGCCCAGATCATGTGAGGATTAGGATGGAAGTATTTTACCGGCATCATATGGCTCATACGGGGTGGGTCAATGGATATCCAATTGTGGTACCGAGACTAGGGTTCCCCCATTACCCTAATTAACATATATCAAAATACTCATATAAGATTGAATAAGTGTTAAATAAAATACATCATCTCATAAATAATAAAAGCACATGGTCGTAATAACATTAGAATCATTCTTCTTATTTTGCCAAAATTTCAAAACTATAAATGAAAACTGTCGATGGACACATCACTAGTTAGCATATAATTCAAACTTTCCATTGTCAAAAAAACCATAATGATCAAAGAAGTAATAACAAATTGGCATTTTAGTTATAAGAGAAAACAAAACCTACATCATGTGAGAACAAACACAATGACTTATGTACAGAGCGGATTAATAGGCGGAATTATTTTGGGTTGGCGCTCAATTAATTTGTAGTGAAGGGTATAAATGTCTAATCAATATTAAAATATAAGATTGGATATATTTGTTTAAATTTTTTGTTGTGGATTTTTGTAATTATAAAGTTGCATCTGGGGATATTTGCAATTGTTCCTTAATGTCTATCGCGATAAGTTGTTAATGGCAGAGAACGGGTGATCAAAATTTTAAATGATATTTTAACCACTTTATCAAGAAATATATATTATATTTTTTCCGTCCCTGTTAAATGTACTATTTTGACTTGAATATCCAAACAAAAGAACCTCACCGGAATGTTCAAGGGAAAAATTGCTCAAATCTAATTTACATATTGAGTAGATTCCACATATCTTATTACATATTTTTAGATTCGCTACTGACTACGAAAAAATTAGTAGACAATAATTATAGCACATGTCACAAAAATATATATTATTCAAACTGCAGCAAATTAATCATATTTCTAAATCGTTTCAACTTAAAGTTATGTGCAGTCATGCTTTATGTTTGATCGATCAACTGTTGGTAACAAATTGGTTTAGATCAAACCCTCTTTAGTTGATGACTAGTTTCTTATTGTTCACCATTGATCCTTTATAGCCTTTTAGTATAGGCAGATCAAGCTCCGAGCAAATAAGATGGATGATCTCCCCGGTGAAAGCACCCATAGATAACTTGTTTAAGGTCACAGAAATCGCAAACCTATTGCTTATGTCACAATATCCTGTAGATCCACCTAAACCCGTGTGCCCGAACCCAATTATAGAACCATTGGTTGCTTTAATCTTGTTAAAACCGAGTCCAAACAACCCATTTGGTACGATTAAATCTTTATAATCTCCAAATCCCAAGAAAGCATCGAGAACTTTCTCTTTAGATTTATTAAAGATTTTAGTCATCACAGCTCCATTAGTAGTTTTTTTGGAAAGGGAAGTGGGGTTGTGAGGATGGGTTCCGAGTGGCGGGAGGGAAGAGGAATGGATGGGTGGGACTACACCACCATCCACAAGGGTGGCATAGTAGCGAGCCAATGCCCGAGCTGAAAAGTGTCCATTGGCAGCAGGTAGTATGGCACGACGAACATTGATGGTATTGGATATGGTAATAAGGTTGGAAACTACGTCGAAAGAGAATGTGGAAGGCATGAAGGTAAAATGGTCCGGTGTAAGTAGTTTAGCCATCAAACTTAGTTCATCTTCATCTATTGTAAGAATTGCCAAACGAGATTCAACACCTGAAACACACATAAATAATAAGTGAAACTTCTAATTAGTAGTTAGCAAACTTCATCTATTGTAAGAGTTGTGAAAATAAGAATTTGGGGAGAATCGTACCGGGAGGAATGCCTATATAAAACTCCCCTTCAACATTAAGCGGCCGAACAAAAGCTTCCTCAAGAATGTTCTGAAATTTCTTCCCTGAAGCATGCTGCACATTCAACAACTATTGTATTGTATTGTATTGTATCGTGTATAATATATACAATCACGAGGGAAAGCGACCTCGTTTTCGGAGTCTTTTATACAAATTCCATGTATGTTAACGATGTTTCCGTCGTTGTACAAGAACTTATAACATATAAGTTGATGATTGTCACTCATAATTAGGGCTGTCAATGGGTTCGGGTTCGGGTGAGCGAGTTGAAAATCTCTGACCTTAACCCAACCCATTAAAAAATTTAAGTCAGAAATTTCAACCCTGACCCATGACCTGTCAACCCGAACCCAACCTACCAACCTGAAAAAAATCGGGTTGACAGGTCGAGTTTCGGGTTGGCGGGTCAAATGGGTTGGTGGGTTGACGGGTTGATTTCAGGTCAATCAGGTCATATAGGTCATGGGTTTGTGGGTTAGCGGGTTGATGGGTAAATTTCAGGTTAAATGGGTCATGGGTTGGCGGGTTGAAGGGTAAAATGGGTTGGTAGGTCGACTTATTAAAAAATTATAAAAATTTAAATTCTTATCAGGTTGGCGGGAAACCCAATGGGTCAACCCGAACCCAACCCGAAAAAAATCAGGTTAGAGGGTTGACGGGTCGAGATTTCATAACCCTAACCTGCTTTTTTCGGGTTGGGTTCGGATTGGGTCGAGATTGACAGCCCTACAAGTCATACCACACAAGAGCTAAAATTCAAAGAAACAAAATTCAAATATTAATATTGATCATTGAGTTAATTACAGAAATCGTCTCTGTCGTGGTACCCAGCTTGTAGGTTTCATCCCTAACTTTCAAAAATTATAGTTTTAGTCCAAAAAACTTTGCTCCGTCAACAGTTTTAGTCCTGACCATACACGCCCGTTTAAAATCAGGTCACGTGATTCGCACGTGATGGGTAATCTCGCAAATTGGCTTAATAATACCCAGAGTTAACTACAAAAATCGTCCCTGTTGTGGGCGGTCACTTGCAACTTTCATCCCTAACTTTCAAAAAATTACAGTTTTGGTCCAAAATCCAAAATAAAATTAAACACAAAATCATTTGGATTTCTAATGCATAACATATATCACAGATACAATCCCAGATCTAAAATCAAACACAAGTTTAATCCAAAATTTAATGAAACTCCAAATTTCATTACTTTCATATCAATACATGATTTGTATACAAACATAATATATAATTAGGGAAAAGTGAGTATGAGATTGTTATGCACCCAACTTGGGTGAAAAACCCCTCACATACTAATATTTTAATATTTTAAATAAATACATGGCCCCCCATGATTTTTAACTTTTAAAAAAAGGTATGTGAGGGGTTTTTCACCCAACTTGGGTGCCTAACAGCCTCATATTCCCTTTCCCCATATAATTATATATATTAGATCTATTCATTTAATACAATTAACTTATAAACAAAAAAATCTTAGAAAAATCTCACCATCTTTATTATTCTTAGCTTTTTCTCTGTTTTTATAAGTTCTCAATACAAAAATAAAACTAAGTAAAAAAAAAAATCAATTACCTAAAAGCCATAAACACTTAAATCCAAGAGAGTCTGAATTTCTAGTTTTCAAAAAGAGAGTAGGGTGTGAGTCAAGATTGTTTGTGAATTTATATCTGATAGAAATAGAAGAAGTTGGATAATTAGGATTTTTTTTTTGTGTGTGTGTAAATGTTTCTTTTCATATAGATTGAGAATAAAAATTTTGGACCAAAACTGTAATTTTTTGAAAGTTAGGGATGAAAGTTGCAAGTGACCGTCTACAATAGGGACGATTTCTGTAATTAACTCTGGGTATTATTAAGCCAATTTACGAGATTACCCATCACGTGTGAATCACGTGACTTGGTTTTAAACGGACGTTTATGGCCAGGACTAAAACTGTTGACGGAGCAAAGTTTTTTGGACTAAAATTGTAATTTTTGAAAGTTAGGGAGAAAACTTGCAAGCTAGATACCACGATAGGGACGATTTCTGTAATTAACTCTTGATCATTTAAATAAAAAGTCTACTTTACTTCTTTCATATCCTCTCTTCCTATAATTCAAAGATCTTTTGTTTCATCCCAATGGTTGATTATATTGATTCCTATAATTCAAAGATCTTTTGTTTCATCCCAATGGTTGATTATATTGATGATCTTTTATGGTTTATTTTGAATTTCACATTTTGACCTTTTGAGTTTAAAAATGACAACAAACATTCTTTATTTGGGAAGTTTGTTTCCCCTGATGGTCCTTTATGCTTTATAAAACTTTTGAATGACTAATTTATCCTATTTTGTCTTCTGATTGTAGATTTATTGCTTCATGAAATACCGTTTTAGATCCCCTACTTTGAAACAAGAACGTGCGCAGAAAAAACCTCGTTAGTATACGTTAATGATAATTGTAAATAAAGCCACATCCAAAGAGT
This sequence comes from Erigeron canadensis, assembly GCF_010389155.1. Lineage (NCBI taxonomy): Eukaryota > Viridiplantae > Streptophyta > Magnoliopsida > Asterales > Asteraceae > Erigeron > Erigeron canadensis. The sequence goes on from NC_057765.1 coordinate 36,136,631, forward strand.
TTGCGAAAAAAACCTTCAAAGTCCTGAGTTCAAATCCTATATTCGTATAACTCATGCACTGCGTCAAATGGGCTCAAGTCGTTCATAAAAATGGAAACTAGAAGAGGGATCGTAAAAATAAATGGTACCTCGATAATTCCACCACATAACCAGCCATATGATAGATAATGGTTCAACTGTACACTACCAGGTTCAGTCTCCGGAGCGACTGCAGCAATGCATTTTATGCATTCAGAAAAATCACAAAATAATGAAAGATCGTCTTCTTTAGAAATGCCAGCGAGTGCGTTGTGCAGACCGGCAGTATGATTAAGTATATGATTAACCTATAATAAAAGAAAGAAATATGATGTACTACTTTAACGTGGTTATGTAGCTATAAAGTTTCAAAGGACATACATATAGATAAAAGGGCAACAGAAAAGAAAACAAAAAATACTTTTCAGATATTCTGATGATCATATAATAAGATCGTACGTCTAAAAGCGGGTTTGTGATGTTGAATTTGGACTACTGAATATAGACTAATCATGATGGTGTTTGAATGTGTTTTCGTGGTTCAGAATTTGTAATCATCATTAAGATATTAGATAATCATTTAATTTATTATGCAAATCCAAATATCTTTTATGAAGATAAGATCGACAAAAAGTAAAAGAATCAGGACTCGAAAGAACCTTGATTTGATCTTTTCCGTTAGTACCAAACTCCGGCCATATATTTGCTACATTGTCGTCAAGCTTGAGTTTCCTACGATGGAAATACATGTTATTGTGGTCAAGCATGCATGGGGATAACACAAATTACTTATTTTAAAATTGAAGACTATATATTTTTCCATAATTTAAGCTGCTGCTGCTGCATATATTAACTAGTCTGATAGAACTTACCCTTTATCCACCAGCCAGTGTACCAAGCCTGATGTGACGCCTTTAGTTGCGGAGAAAACAGGAAATAAGCTATCAGGCTGAACGGGACGAGGATCATCATCATCTATTCCCAACACTCCAGCAGCCGTATCTATTACTACTTTACCGTCTTTGTATGCACAAACCTAATTAACACACACAATATCATGTACACTGGTGTGACACTTGACAGTATGTGTTGCCTATCTTTAAATGTTTAAAACAGATTATTCTAATCTAATAGTATGTTAAGAAAAACAATGATTAAAGGGCGTGAAGTGTACGTACCTGGATTCCAATTATTTTATCAGCATTTTCAACCAAGAAACGCCTCAGTTTTGCCTCCACATCAGAATTTACTGGGCTGTCATATACCCATTTTGCACTCGCAGACGACAATGGCTGCATGTTATTATTAATGTTGCGCGCTGACAAACAAAGTAGCTGATACGAGAGGACCTTTTTTGATGAAGTGATACGATGTTTATCCACAATATATACATATATACTTGGACTCAATATTGGTTTCTTCGTAGAATTTTTGTATCATTATGTAGAATGAAGTTGATGCTGGATTGGTAAAAGGAATTTAATTATTAGGATTTTGCAACTTTTATTAGTTGGTTTCAACGAACATCTAAGATATATTATCTAATTTCCGTTGTTTTGGCAGGTTACCAATTGAAATTGATTCCAATGGACATTGTGACTGAAACTTTCGATTATTACCGACCTGGTATTCTTGATTTTATGAAGAAGTGATAGTCAAATATTGATTGCCTATTTAATCATTGATATAAAATTCTTTCATCTAATAATAACAGAAATGCTTAAGGGCAAAATATTTATTTTGTTGTACTTCAAAATTTTAAATATTAACATCGATTCAAAGTCATATTTTCTAACGTAGTATACATATGAATACTGGTGAACCTAAAATAACCCAAATGATACGAGAAAATGACATTTTAGCTCGAGCACATTTTGACCCCTAGCTCAACCCACATGATCCATCCATCTCGCACAATAGTCTAATCATACGTAAACGTGAATCTTCTTATAATCAAAGAACACCATACCTTAGCAGTTGAAGAACTAAACAAATCAATAACCGAATCGTTTTGTGTTAAACCAAAATTTTACAACTTTACATATTCCGATCGTGTTAATCACAACTACAATAATTAGTTACAGACATAACAAGTAGACAGCAAGGAAGACATAGCCTTATATGTTCAATTTACAATAGATGTATAGCTCCCTAGAGCCCTAGACAATTTCAACTCAAAAACGTTTAAAGATGTTACATGTATAAAGTTTTACCCTCATGGTTGTAATGTATAAATAGGTTTAGCTTAAAGCCCCTTCAATTAATAACTGGTTTCTCAGCGAATTCCCTAGATCCGGCGTAGTCTTGTGGTACAGGAAGCCCAAGTTCTGAGCAAACAAACCGGATGATCTCCCCAGTCAAAGCACCAAAAGACAATTTGTTTAGGGTCACAGCAATTGCAAACCTATTGTTTATGTCGCAGTATCCTGTAGATCCACCTAATCCAGAGTGACCAAACCCTATTACAGAGCCATCAGTTGTGTTAACCCTTTTAAAGCCCAGCCCAAATCTCCCGTCTGGTATGATCAAATCCTTATAATCTCCACGTCCCAAAAAGGCATCGTGAAGTTTCACTTTAGGGTTTGTAAAGATTTTAGTGTCAACTTCATCACTTGTATCGTCCATTTCCGGTATTCTGATGTAAAGATCAGATTTTGGGCTGGTGGATCCGTTTGATTCTTTTTTTATTCCATCTCTCCGGTTAGCAGAGTTTTTCTTGGAAGGAAACAAGGGGCGGTGAGGGTGGCTTCCAAGTGGTACCAAGGAAGAGGGATGGCGGGGAGGGACAATACCGCCGTCCACAAGGGCAGCATAGTAGCGTGCCAATGCACGAGCAGAGAAGTGTCCATTGGCGGCAGGTAGGATTGAACGGCGAACATTGAGGGTGTTAAATAACGGAGTAGCGCCTGCAACCATGCTAAAATTAAATGATGAAGGCAAGGTGGTGGCGACCGAGCTGCTCCTTGTGATTTCAGCTTGTGGGGGTAGCCTACTAAGATCATTCATATCGATTGTGAGAGTTGCAAGTCGAGATTCCACACCTACAAGAAACGTAAAAACATTTCTTATACAATTTCATTTTGATTTTTTTAATTACTGGGTTTTCAAATTTTAGTGAATCATACCAGGAGGAATCCCTATATAAAGCTCGCCTTCAACATTAAGTGGGCGAACAAAAGTTTCCTCAAGAATGTCCTGAAACTTCTTCCCAGATGCATGCTACATGTTCAAGAACATATACATACATCATCCAGACAATGAAAAATAAAGTGGTTCACACTTTAGAGAGAAGAAAAAAGATATGTAACAGTACCTCAATGATTCCACCACATAGCCAACCATATGACATGTAATGATATAACTGTTCACGACCAGGTTCAGTCTCAGGTTCAACCATAGCAATGCGTTTTAGGCACTCATCCCAATCACAAAATAACATTGGATCTTCTTCAGAGATGCTGGCTAGAGCGTTGTGCAGCCCAGCTGAATGATTAAGTATATGATTGACCTGCAAGAGAAATGGTAAGGTCATGCTGTTATTCAGGATCATATGTGGAAATTTGGATCCACTTATGGGTTAGCAGGTCAATTTGGGTTATAAATTTCTTCACAAAAGGTCAAATGAGTAAACATAGAAAAGCTAGTTAAACTGAAAACGGGTGAAAGAGGTTTAACGGGTCACAAATGGTCAGAAGGTCACCCAGCATATATTCAAAATGCAACCTCTAATGCAGATACAAATAGCTGTGAAGATATAATATCGAAGACAAAGAAAGGTGACCAAATAAAGATATTTTAATCTCTTTTAATTTTAGTTACCAATGTTTATTGGAACGAGGTTATAACAATAACAACTTTAAGATGACAGGAAACAAAAGAATTGGGCATCAGAACCTTTATTTCATCTTTTCCGTTTGTACCAAACTCTGGCCATATGTTTGCAACGTTTTCATCAAGCTTCAGTTTCCTATTATGGAAATACAGAATATTAAAATAATTATTGTTACTATATCTTTAAATGACATAAGACAGCATAGCTCTACAGCTCTACTTATCACTGTTAAATACGTAAAACAGAGTATGCTTCTTTTTCTGCTACTTCATGATAATGCCATGAAAACCAAGGGGGCTTATGATGACACATCGACACTTAACCCCAAAATAACAGAAGTCATCAAATTTATGAATTTGGAATTGATTGCTACATGGAAACATATAGAATTTTGTAGCCGTAAAAACAAGATTCAAGAGTTGGACTCTAATGGCAGAAAGTAATTATTTATTTAAATTGATGACTTGAGGATAACAAGACAAAACTTAAATTGTATTCTAAATAGGAAAGAATATCATCGGATGCTATACAAGCCCGAGAATATACCCTTTATCAGCTAGCCAATGTACCATTCCCGCTGTAACACCCTTAGTTGCTGAAAATACAGGAAATAAGCTATCAAGCTGAACTGGACGAGGATCATATTTCCCCAGCACTCCAGCTGCAGTATCAATAATCACTTGCCCGTCTTTGTATGCACAAACCTAACAAACACATTGATGAGAGGCTTTGTGAGATGCAACCATGAAGCCTAAAATACATGTACATGTCTGTTAACGTTGACAATTTGTTGCAGCTTGTATGAAACTTATCTAATACATATAATTTAACCCCTAAATAATAACATAGTCAGAACAGAATCTATCCATCCAAACATTAGTAGCTGATAATCAAATAATCAATTCCAAAACCTAAACAAAATAGCAGTCATATTGGGGCAGTAATGTGCACCTGGATTCCAAGTATTCTATCCGTAATTCCTAATTCAACCAAGTAGCGCCTCAGCTTTGCCTCTACATCAGAATGTACTGGACTGTCATATAACCATCTTGCATTCGAGGATGGTCCATTGTTCATGTCGCTGAAACAAATTAATGGCTATAATAAAACAGAGTACGACAAAACATGGTCACAAAAATAAATGGCGACTAAAACCAACCGGTTTGACAGAAAAATCATACCTTTTGAGAACAGATTCAGCAAAAGGTCTCATGATATTTAGATAACTTATGCGAACATTCATCGAGGAGGAAAGCCCTGAAACAATGCAACTGTTTTAATAAAAATTATCACTTCTTTGGGGATGTTTATATAACTGTATGCAACAATAAGTTGTAATAACCGAAAGAAGAAGATAATGTTTGCATCAGCGTCTGCCGTTTTAAGTTGGAAAATTCAGATAATTAAATTTTAGAGTGTTTGGCAAATAAACATTATTTTTAGTATAAAAACCACCAACAAAACATTATTTAAAAGGAAGTACAGGGAAGAAACACATATTTAAGTAGATGTTTCTCAAATTAGGTTAATTAAAGTTGCTTTTGTTTTACTATCAGATAATTAACTATTTTGCAGCCAGTATAAATCTAATTACCTAAGACCGATCATAAGTATTACCATAATTGGAAGCAAAATATGTTAAACCAAACACTAATAACTAGTTATCGAACTGCATGACCAAAGCATAAAATAGAAACCTCTGAGCAGATTAAGGACTCTTGAGAAAATGACAATGTCTCCTGGAAAAGCATCAATCTGAGAGATACATTTCGTTAGTTACCAAGAATCATAAAAGATAATCTAAGAGGAGAAAAGAAAGATAACTTACAGGATTGAAGCGTTTAGCTTCTTTCTTGTCAAGTTTTAACTTTTCCTGCATCACTTTCAGATTTTTTGCTCTTTGCTCTGCCAAAGTTTTAACATTTTCCTGGATTCAATAAAAGATCTTAGTTTCACCCAAATTGGAGATACTTGTATCAAGACAGCTAGATAGTCTCTACTTACAAGGGCTTCGGTTGCTGGAGTAGTCGCCCGAAAGAACACATTTGTAACCTCCATAGCCTGTTCAGGCATGTCCAGGCGCAACTTAAGCCCCATTTCAGCGAATGCAGACAAAAGCGCCACATGATCGCCCTAAAAAGAAGTGGTGATATAGCTACCAAATAAATTATATACCTACTGCTTTAAGGAGATGTGCATACCTCAGCAGCTGCCAGAAACATTTTTGCCAAGGCATGTTTCACGGAGCTTGAAAGCAACTTTGTAAGTCCAAAATCGAGCAAAATTGGATGATGGGGAGGTTCTCTGCTAACAAGAAAATTACCTGAAAATAGTATCATAAAGATTTGACAAAGACAAGCCTAATACGATGAATCAAAGATCAAGAAAAGAAGAAAAAAAAAGAAAGAAACATAATTTATTTCAGTTGTATTCAAGTTGGAAGGAAAACGAACAAGCAGAAATGAATCCTTCACAATCATCTCCAGTTAGAAAAATGCAGAGTATCTTGTAATAAAAGGAAGGCACTAAAACTCCCCTCTTCCTTCCTAGTTTCACCATATTTGTAACTTTCCTTTCCTTCCTCTCCTAAAAATATATGGAACACAACAGATGATAAAGAGATTGTACCTGGATGAGGATCACCATTAAAAAATCCATCAACATAAATTTGATGTGCATATGCGCGTGTAATTTCTTCAACAAGCTTTTGTTTGTCGACACCAAGTTCTTCTAAGGCATGAGAATCATTTAAACGTACACCGTCCATATACTCTAGAATGAGGACTTTCTCAGCAGACTGCAAATATAAGTTATTAGATTCTAGATTTTATTGATCAATAATTGAAGAGTCATATTTTATTAACCTATAAATCAAAAGAAGGTTAAAATGGTGATATTTTGTTAATCAGTCTCGAACTGTTCATTCTGATCACTTTCTTCAAACAATCACTTTTCATTCAGAAACAAGTTTACACAAAGCCTTTCAATCAAACAAAACCGAATCGTACTGTTTTATCTAACAAATACAAAAAACTTCATATAGGGTAATCGTACTGTTTTATCTAACAAATACAAAAAACTTCATATAGGGTCACATGAAAAAGATCAGAAACCGTTCATTATACTTGAATCATTCCTAAAGTTTTCGTCTATTAAAAAAGAAAAACCCTCAACCGACCATCCCACAAAGTAGGTTTTCTTACAGATTGATGGCGCATAAAGAAGACAATACCTATAAATGATGAGTCTTGTTTTAGGTTCAATTCACAAGAACTTATTCTAGTTACTTTGTCCGGCTATGCCCATCCCTGAACATTAATACATAATCCAGGCTCTGAATGAAAGCTATAGATCTATAATGCACTCAGACTAGACTTTGACCTGTTTCCATTTTAGTTATGCCTTTTAGCTTACTCAGTTTACCCATTTGGCCATTTGACAATGCTCAAATTGACCCATTTATAAGTATATAGGTCAAACTATCATACCGCATCCTCAAGCTATAGAAAAGGGTTCGAAAGGACGATACCTGAATAACTTCTGGTATCAATACTTCCACATCTTCAGGTTTTTTGTCACGGTCTTCACTTTTGCAGCCTAGATTTCTAGAGACTTTTCTAGTATTTTCTACAAGAACAAGAAATCATTAAGAACAAATATTCTAAACAACAGAAACGCAAAGATTACAGAAAACCATACTAATATTCTTTGCCATACCAGCTTCATGGTTAAAATCTAATTCTTTAGGTGCTTCCTTGCACCATTCATCTATCATAGGGTTGAAATCGTATTGGGGTTCCGCCCAAGCTATCCAGTCGACTATTGACTTTGCATTCTTCAAGTCCTGTAAAAGAAGTAAAGTTAGATGACGGCAGTGCAAACTTGCTATTACATCAGCAACGAAAAACAAGAATCAAATTCCAGAATGAACAACCTCCAAGATAATTGTTTTGATGCCCTCATGCTGAACTTTAACAACCACCTCCTGCCCGTCACGTAGAGTTGCACGGTGAACTTGAGCTATCTGCAACCATTATTTATGATACCAGATGTCAAGGATAATTACGCCTTATTGTTAGTGTTAGTCAAAGTATTTTTTATTCCAGTACAGATTAGAAGTCATAAGTTTCACTGCCATTATCCAAAAGTACTTCCGTACTCGGCATGACCCACTACAACCCTCTTGGTTGTCCATCATTTGACTTTATAATAACTAAAACGGTACCCGCGCAATGCGGCGTGTAAATGGTGGTGGCGATGGGTGGTGGCGATGTAATGGTGGCGGTCGTGGTGGCGGTGACGGATTGTGGCGGGAGCGGCAGTAGCAACGGCGATTGGTGCTGGTGGCGGAGGCAGTGGTGGTGGTGGCGGCGGGAAGTGGTGTAGGTTATTGGTGTAATGTGGTTTTGATGAATTGTTGAAACTTAAAAATTCAATGTTGAAAGTTGAAAGTTGAAAATGGGATTTGCTTTATAATATAGTATAGATATAGATAGTATAGATATAGATATAGATTAGTAACTATGATATAGTTACTCTTGACTGATATACCTAGAATCATGGTTGTAAAACTCCCCCGAGTCGGCCAAGAACTCAAAATAAACTCCCGACTCCCCATCTTGTCGAGTCGAGTCCGAGTCACAAGTTCTCTTACCTCGATACGCACAAAATGAGGATGAAACGTGAATCTATCAACTGATCATACGTTTAATTTTCAAGTTTTGACTTATTTTGTTACCGTTTTTAAACAATTATACTAAAATTTGAAGTTTGGAAGATATTTTTAAAGTTCTATTACATATAATTTCAAAAATACTTATGTTTGTATGTAAAATTCCAATCCGAGTTCTCCCCGAGTCGAGTCCGAGTCTCCAAAAACTCCCGACTCTCTCCCTCGCCGAGTCCGAGTCACGAGTTCTCCAACCTTGCCTAGAATAGCTATCAAGTAAAACTACAGCAGAAGATCATTAATCCATGTAGGTCTTCTATCCGTAACCTTTTCTCTATCACTTTCTCTTTAGAATCATATATTACTCAAATGAAGATTTTGTATAATGCTTAGTATATAGCAACTAATTATTGTTTTTTATCATATTTTATAAGATCAATTAGAGGCTCCCAAAGTTCTAGTTCGATATTTTAAATCAAATTATAAATACGGATTAATTAGTATTCAAACTAGTGATCCACACTTCCATAGAAAACCCATAACATTTTTTTCAACTAGGACCTCTCTTTAAGTTCACAAAACCGTAGTCCAAGCCTATAACTTAGATTAGTTTAACCAAAGAACTCTTACCGAAGCTGTTGCTAAAGGTACAGCGGCAAAATTTATAAACAAATCATCCATTGATTGACCCATCTGCTTCTCTATAGTTTGACGAACCTGATTTACAAAACCTTCAGTTAATAGAAATTTCAAATATTAAAATGCTGGCATGAACATGGAGATCATCAAACACAATAAAATAACATGAACAACGCATACAAAACTAGTTTAGCTAAAGCAGAATTGAAAATTCAACCAATTTCCCTAAAAAATTGTGTACCATAAACTATGACAACACTTTCAAAAGACAAAACAAACTAATAAATACATACCTCTTCTAAACGGCGAGGAGGAAGAGAATCTTGTAACTGTTTCAAAAGGCGTATGTATGCATCAGGAAGCACATCCGCACGAGTAGATAAATACTGTCCCAATTTCACCCACAAACCTTCCAATTCCACTATACACTTAAGCACACGTTTAGCATTCCGCTCATGTGCTTTCTCCCACAAACCATCTCGTTTAGATCTCTTCGTCAATTTCTCTCTTTGTTGCACCGCCTTCACACCACCAACACACACACACACAAAATTATCAATATGTCAAAGAAACAACTAATCATATTAAAAAAAAACACATTTTGTCTACCTTATAATCAAGGTATATCATAAACGCCAACGTAAAAACCTTCATTCGTCTCTTGTAAATGCTTCCCCATGCCATTGAACTACGTTGATTCGTCCCGAAAGGGTTCAAGATATAATAAAGCTTAACTAGTTGATTGAACAAAAGTATAATTGTTGTGATCAGATAGTATGGAACACGGATTAATCTCTGAACAACCGCACCGAGTAGTTCCGAAACTCTCATATCTCCATATATATAAAGTATAAAATAAAATAATCAAAATTCAAAACAACTCAATCAATAACATTCCAGTGAACTCATCAACTAATATATAAATACTAAAATGAAAATTGATAAACATAATCATAATATCATAAATTCATTTCCATATAGACTTCAATATATATTATTATTATATATAAATAATAGATATAGATATGTAACAATAACTAAAGTAAAAGAATTGAGCATGTGCAGTTGTGAATTTTCAAATGAATTACTAAATTAACAGTGAAATATATGAATATATATATAAATATATAATTATGTATACATACAGGAAAAAGTGGACGATCGGAGGAACGAATGTAGCCACAGAACTTGAGAAAGAGGAAATAGAAAGTGAAGATAAAAGTGTTGGAGCGAAGAAGAAGAAAGAAAATACCTAGAAACGGTGTCGTTTTGCGTGATGACGTTTGCAACGACGTTGAATTTTAATATTTGATGTTCTAGATTTTAGATTTTCTGCCGGTAAAAAGTGTTAAAAGTGGACCTGAAGCAAAAGCGTGTTCACAGAGTGGTGTGTAACTGACTCCAGGTTATTAATTGGACTAGTTAATTATCGTTTTCTTTTCTCTCTTTAATAATTGAAGATACAAACCATGATTAAATGATATATAATTTAAAACGAAAATTATATATTTATATAGTTTAAAGCTAATTGGTAACATAGACTAGTATAATATATTTTTTATGCTTATTAGTATCATGAAAAGTATTCTGTGACTGCAGACTATAAATAATGGCTCCACCACTGGTATAGGTGATATCCAATTACAACGAAGATACATATTTAAAGTTTGATATAATTTTTCATCGTGTATATTCACATATATATATACATATACAAGTTATATGCCCGCGCAAATGCGGCTGCGATGGTGGTAGCGTCGCTGGGATGGTGGTGGCGACAACAGGTGGCGGCAATGGCGCCAGTGGTCACGGGTGATGAAGGCGGCAATGATGGTGAATGTTAAAGTAATTGATGTTAAAGGTGCTAGTGTAGTTATTTTAAGAATTGAGATGTTTATGTTATAAGTTATTTCACTAAGGGTATGTTAGGTAGAGATGTTTAAATTAATGAATAAAAAATATATTTTAGATAGTTCAAAGTTGTAATTTGAAAAAGGGGAAGTATTGATGCTTTATATAATAGAATAGTTTAAGATGTATAGGAAATGATATGTACATCATCAGTTTTTGGATGTAGATCACCAAATGTGTTTTATAGTATTGTATTATACAACACTGTAAAACACGTTTGATGATTTATCGCCAAAAACTGATGGTATACAGATTATTACCATATAGTCTATTTAAAGAATGTTTGAAGGCATTTAAGATGTCTTTGTTTGTCATCCCTTATATAGTGATCTATAAATAAAATAAGAACATGCATTATGTTCTTATTTAAGACGACATGCTATACAATATACAGTACATACATACTAGACATAATATAAAGGCATGTCGGATACAAGTAATATGGTGCTAGGCCATTAAACAAAAGTTATAACAAGTAAAAAGGCCAAAAACCGGAGGTACTAGATTGAGCCAAAAACCGAGCATATAAAATATTAAGAACTGATAACCATGGTAAGTCGATATGGTGCATATTCAAGTTGTCGATTTCGGGTAAATGATTGGACCGAAGACCGAATATATATGAATATATAGTCTTTTTCTAGTACCGTTATATGGTTTGTCAATATATTGTCACATGACTCGTATCTTAAACTTCTATGTTTAAGAGGCTCAAATGTGTAAGTGAGTTACCAAACTCTTCATGTAGATTACTAGATAGCATAAATAATTGCATCAACATTTTATCATGCATACTTGTTGCCTTGTAGGTTCGCAATAACAACTTGAATACCTAATAAGACAATCACAAACAATCTACCGATATATATATATATATATATATATATATATAACAAGGTCCTAAATTCATCTCTAAACAAATAGGAACCCTTAGATGATTTCCATTTTTGATTTACAACCATTAGATCAAAATTAATTATTTCATCTTTATTAAATGACAATACTAATACTTATATTTTATAATATTTGTCAACATACACCCTCATTAATTATTGAAATACACCATAAATAATAAAGAGGAGTTTTCGACTCATTATATTCCTTCCTTTACAAATATTCGACTCATTCCTTCCTTTTACAAATTGTGATATTATTTATTTATTAGTTTATTAATATGAATGTTCCAACAATGAGATACGATTGTAATTATATAATATAAATTGTAAACTTATATAATTTACTTTATTAATATAGATTATCATCTTGATGTTATATTAAATAAAAACTAAATAAAATTCAAATAGATAAAATATAAATTAAAAAACGAAACATATGAAAATTAACTACATATTAATATCGATTCCAGTTAACCCATTTTTTTTTCAACTTTTTTTGTATTGGCAAATTTGTTACTTTTGTTTATTAATTTGTAATAATTAGTTAAATAAAAAAATTGCAGAAGAAAGAAATAAGAAAAGATGTCAGATGATGAAAGAGATAAATAAAAAAAAAAACAGTTGGATCTTTCAATCTTCTGAAGTTATAACCAAATACAAATTCCTACCCTTTTTCTTAGGTTATATATTTATATGTGTGTCTAAAGAAAGAAAATAAGGCAAAAAGATGAATAATAATAATAATAATAATATAAGAATTCAGTGTCAGATAATAATGATTAAACATGAACAAAAAATATATATATAAAAAACTTTTTTGTTTGTTGGGTAAGTCGGACTTTTTTTTTGTTGAGAATTTGTGAGTTAGTCGAACTTCTTTTTAAGGGCAAATATCATATATTCCCTTCCTAAACCCCTTAAATATCATATATACCCAATTTACAAGTTTTCAATACATGATGTACAATGGTCTTAAAGCATGTTTTGGACAAATATGATATTTCATGCTTTAAGAAGGGTATATATGAAATTAACTCTTTTTTTAATTTCATTGTTGAGAATTCGTGAGGGTTTATTTATTAGGTTGCATATATACATAATATTTTTTTAGAGAGTTTTAAGGATAAAAAGATTTATTTTTATCATTTAATTGTATATAGGTTGGCCCAAAAAGTTTTAAGAAAATAAAAGAAAATAGATGATTAACTAGGATGAAAAATTAGGCTCAAAGAGGGGGATTAGCCGATTAGGGGTGTCAAGTGACCCAAGCCTACCCCAACCTACTCTTTTAGTTATAATATTGATTTTAAGTTTCATTTAAGTCGTTAGATAAGAATGTTGATGTCTCATTTATACTTAATAATCTTTAGAATTTAATTTTAATTTAAAAAAGTTTTAAAAAATGGTCATAAATTATGAAAAATAATTCATATATTTTAGATTTATAAAAAATAATTACTTTAACAATATACTCCATCTGTCTCACTAACTGTGTCCTATTTTGAACGAGCATAATACCCGTGCGTTGCAGCGGAATTTTATTTTAGGAGTGACAATTTATTATAACGATAGATATGGTAATTTAGTGTTATAGTGCGTGGAGGGCCATTTTAGGACCATATATATACTAAAAGGAGCTTTTTGGATAAAAAGAAAAATGCTTAATTTTTAAGACTTACCATAAATAAAAATTCAAAATGCTTTATAAGGGAGTATAGATATTCAAAGTCTTCTTATATAAACTTAGAACTTAAATATTTTGATTTGTGTTATATAATATTTAATGAAAGTTATATGTATGGATTGAGTTTAAGATGTACTTTTTATTGTTATAATTTTCATCAAATATTATATAACATAAGTTAAAATATTTAAGGTCAAAGTTTATAAAAGAATACTTCGAAAATTCAAACTAAAACACATTTAGTGGGATGGAGGGAATAATCAGGAAAAATACATTTTAATTTAAATAAATACAACATTAATCCTTTTATTTTTGAATAATTAAAATTTATGTCTTTGATTAGTATTAATAATAAATATTTTATTATAAATGTTAGTTTAACATACTTCTATGATGATAGATGTATTTATAAATGTTAATTTTTTTAGTTAACATTAATATTTCATTGTAAATAAATAGATGGAGAATGATTGTAATTAAACACTAATTTTTCACAAACTTTATTAGCATTCATGTTGTTGGTAGGCCTACTATTTATTGAGAGTTTTATCATTATGTTGATTAAAAAGGTTTTATCTATTAATATAGTTTGAGCTGACTATTTTTACATAGTTAAATGTTGTGAAATAAAGAATGTTATGCAATAATCTTATGACCGTTGCATAAAGAGAATTATTTGATAGTGATATTTGTACTATTGATCCCCTACATCTAGCAACAAACTTTTTCATTACTAATTAGAGAGAGAACAACTCACATAAAGAACAATATCTAACGCTTGAGGATCGGTTGTGGGTAGTGTACCTTTTACTTTTTTTATGTTTATCCAATTTCAAGGTTTAATTCTAATAACCAGAAGGTAGATAAAACAACTTAGGACATTTGATCGTAAGCCCCAAAGTTGTTCATCATAGTTGACTATAAATTTAAACTAACTTCTACACCCAACTTGTCTTCTATATTTGTTCTTCATCTTCGATTTAGATCAGATGTTATAATCTACATTAATGCATATTGAATAATTACTCCTTAAACTTATTACATCTATACATGTGAATATTAGGTCAGTTTAAAGATCCATGATGACCTAACTTAAAAGAGGTTACCTAACTCAAGAAAGCATAAGTTGACTCAACATACAACTAGAGGAACATTCTTTCACACCCATACATTTCGATCTTTTGCAAGTTCTCACTATTTTTTTCATAATATAAATTGGAAGCAATATAAATTGTAAGCAACATGAGAAACACTCTTTTTAAGTGCGATCAAACGAATTATTACAAAAAAAATCATGTCTAATAATTTAATAACAAAGCAATATGAGAAACGCTCTTTTAAACGAATTTTTTTTAACTCCGATCCATGTTTTAATGAGTGTTATTTTTTACAAGTTTACAGATTCTTGATTTTTAATACGATGATTATGATCGATCCTTCATATTCAAAATAGGTTTTTTTTACATGATGATTAAAATACAAGATAAATAAGGTAATCAAAGAAAATATATTTTCTTATTACGGTACATCTTTCTTTTCTTAGTTTTTTATACCTCTTAATTTTAAGTTTTTTTGCCAGCTTTTTATACATACAAGTTAACTATTTACTGTATATATGATTCTCCCGTGTTTTGCGCGGGTTATAAGCTAGTTAGACTATACAAGAAAACATGGAGTGGAAGTTTGCTTGTTAGTAATTTCAAGTTTGGACAATTGAATTTCTGCAAGTTATTTGGCAAATAAAAGTAAAAGCTACGTGAACTTCTAATATCTAATCTAATACGAACTACTCTATATATTACTATATATGACATGATAATTTGATAAATTAGTAGACGAGCAATATAAAATAAAAATTGTGATTATCTGTGTATATCTTCATGTTAAATAAACATAATGTGTAACCTTTGTAGTCTTAATAAAACGAAGTCTAAATATATTTACGGTATAACAATATGTCACTTATGTCACCATGTCAGCATCTTTTCTCGGTCTGGTTCAACCCGCTTGTTTTATCGGGTTATTATCAGACCGAACCGAGAACCGAACTTTACTAATATATAGAACCGTGGACCGGACCAGAATCTTCGGTTTTATTAGGCTTTGGTCCATGTTAATGTCGGTTTCACGTTTTTTTCAGACTTAAACCGCATTATTAAACACCCCAACCTCATCGATATATATAAAGATATAAATATAAATACAATACAATAATGAGTTAATGCCAAACTACAAGTCGTTACATCAAAAAGTAGTTATTTTTAAAGTCTAAATCAACACATGATAATAGATACATAAACTCATTTGATATTTGATGGTTTTGTTAAAGAAAAAGTAAGAAAGATTTTTATTAATTTATTAAATTGTTTTGAACAGGACCACGTGTCCTAATATGCGTGGGAGAGCTAGGTCCATTTGTTTTGCCGCCATGTTGGCGAATGAATGTTTAAGGGATTAAGGAATGAATATGGATCGTAGATATTGGTTAGTAGTTGAAAAGTTTAGTGGATCTTCGACTTTGATTTTCTTTAAAAGGAATAAAGGGTACTTTTGTAATTAAATATACAAATTGTTGATATAAATTTCCATCCCAAAGACAAAATCAACTATTACGACTTTGACTGTGTTGATGTATTTGACTCTTTGTCAACGGCGAATAAACAAGACTTTTGAAATGAGTTTAGATTTTCATTTGTTAATATTAGCATTTTACCCGCATAATGTGACGGTAATAGTAATAGCGGCGGTGTTGTGTTGGCGGCGGTGGTGGTTGGTAGTGGTGGTGGCGGTGTGATTATTATTGTAATAAATTGTTGTAAAAGGGATAGTGTAGTTATTTTAAGAGTTGATGAACTTATGTTGTGGATAATTTCATTTCATAAAGTTATTATAGGTATTTAAATATATATGTTTAACATAATCAATAAAAGAGATAAAATTAAGTAATTCATTAAGGGTAGAATAATTATTTCACACGGGGACACTTTGATGAGAAAGAGTGTTAACAAATGCTATGAGAGAAATGTTAAGATGAATAACTCAATTATATTGATTTGTGATGATTACAATGAGGTTTTGGGTTACAATTTATACTAATGCTTGTGGCTTAATTATGGTAATTATGACTAGACTTTGACTGGGACCTTTGATTATGACTTTGACGGTTGATCTTTGACTTATTGACCTTTGACTGTTGACCTTTGACTTATTGACCTTTGGCTATGTTAATCTTCTAACACTCCCCCTCAAGTTGAATGGTGGGATCGCCGAAATTCAACTTGTCCAAACACTTACTGAAAATAGTAGTTCCTACCGCTTTTGTTAAGATATCGGCTAATTGATCTTTAGATTTCACGAATGGTATTTCGATTATTCCAGCTTTGAGTTTTTCTTTGATGAAATGCCGATCAATTTCTACATGTTTGGTCCTATTATGCTGAACTGGATTTTCTAAAATTTGAATTGCAGCCTCATTATCACACATGACCTGAGTAGTCTTTTTCGGAGGAAATCCTATTTCAGTAAAAAGCTTTCGTATCCATAGTACTTCTGCTAGTTCCCGAGATATCCCTCTAAACTCAGCTTCAACACTCAACAGGGAAACCACTTTCTGCTTTTTGCTTTTCCATGTAACCAGATTACCTCCCACCAGTGAAAAGTATCCTGATGTTGATCTTCTGTTCCCTTTATCGTCTTCCCAATCAACATCTGTGTACACCTTAATGTTTAGGTGACCGTTTGACTTGAACATGACTCCATGTCCGACAGTTCTTTTGAGATACCTGATGATTCTCAGTACGACATTCATGTGAGCCACCCACCTGAGGTTGATGCATAAATTGGCTTACTACTCCAACAGCATATGTTATATCTGGACAAGTGTGGGAAAGATATATCAATTTCCCTACCAATCGTTGGTACATATCTCTATCGGAAAGTTCGGCTTCTGGCTCCATGTATAATTTTTGATTGCTCATCATCGGAGTTTCAGCTGGTTTGCAGTCAAGCATTCTTGTTTCTACCGGTAGATCCAAAATATATTTTTTCTAACAGATAAAGATCCCAAGTTGTGATCTAAGCACTTCAATTCCGAGAAAGTACTTCAATCTTCCTAAATCCTTCATTTCAAATTCTGTAAACAATCCTTATTTTAGTTTCTTAATTTCTTTTTCATCATTTCCAGTGACAATCATATCATCAACGTAGATTATCAAACATGTCACACAATTTCTTCTATGTTTTCGGAACAGAGTGTGATCTAAATTGCTTTGCTTGAATCCATACTTCTTCATTGCTAGAGTGAACCTACCAAACCATGCTCTAGGAGACTATTTCAATTCATACATAGATTTCTTCAGTTTACAAACTTCTCCAGGTTTGAAGTTTTGCGAGAACCAAGGAGGTGCTTCCATATGTACTTCTTATCCTAAGTCTCTATGTAGGAAAGCATTCTTTACATCAAACTGGTGAAGTGGCCAATCTTGATTTGCAGCAATTGAAAGTAGCACTCTTATTGTATCAATCTTTGCAACTAGAGAGAAGGTTTCAGAATAGTCAATTCCATACGTTTGAGTATAACCTTTGGCGACTAGCTGGGCTTTATATCTCTCGATTGTACCATCTGGCTTGGACTTCACTGTAAAGATCCATCTACACCCCACAGGCTCTTTACCTTTTGGTAAGACGCACCTTTCCCACATTTCATTTATGATGAAAGCATCCATTTCAACATCTATGGCTTCTGTAACACCCAACTAAGGCGGAACAATGAGATGTACAGAAAGTCGAGTATTCAAAACAAAGGATTATAAATAACATTCACCATAGTTTTATTTGATAAAAGAATTTACAAATGTACAAGCATGTGAACCAATTTCCAAGTACAAATGCGTCCACCGTACTTGAATATTAAGTTCGCGAAAGAAATAACAAGCACATGAAGTAGTATACTACAATGATCAAGGCGGATTCCATTGCCTATCACAAGGTTTGATCTTTGACTCCAAAGGGCAACGCAAATAATCATGAAGCATATAAATCCTCAATGCTTAAGCTTATTTCCTGAAAAATATGAAGAAAAAGTGTCAACTACGAAAACGTAGTTGGTGAGTGCATAGGTTTTTATATAAATCTTGGTACATCACCGTTTTAATACTTAGAAAAACTGATTACTATTACATTTCGAAATATCCAAACCATATGATCGACAAAATTTTCATATCATGTTATCAAGTTTCCAAATACCATAATGTCATATCAAGACTTGGAGAATCTATAGTAAAATTTCAGGTTCTCATTTGTCAAATCATCATGAGAGAAAAAGTATATAAATCGATTAATCGTATATCATACCAAAATCATTCAGTTACCAAAATCATTTCAATATCACCAATTTCCATGAATATTTCCAATTCATCCTTTGATAATCATTTGTTCAACTCATTATAACCCATGTAAATAAATCCTTGTCATATGACCACAAGGGTCTAATTCCATTATCTTAGATGAGTATATGCTTAAGCCACTACTACTACCATTTTATTCAAGTCCGATTACAATCCAATAATTCAATTCATAGCACAAGCTGTCAATCAAGTGCCGTAATAACAATAACAATAATGATAATGGGTCGTGCCATGGAGACGCCCGATTATCTTAAGGTAGTTAGAACACCCGGGGGCCAGACTAGAAGTGGAGGTTGTCACGAAGGCAACCAACCTTCCAACGGTACGCTTTGGGTGGGCGGACAAAACCTAGTTGCGCAACTAACTAACTACAGGCCTCCACTTTCGGAGTAAATAGTAGTGTACCGAACGCCGCGGTTTGACAGAACTCAAGCTCATCACATAATATCCCTTATTATCATGAATCATACGAAACAATTTCATTTCATACTCATATATCAAGAATCATTTCATATAACAAACTCTCTTTCAAGAAACATTGCATATATAGAAAGTAGTTTCATTTATCATGCTTTTCACCCCGAAAGTAAAACACATAAAAGAGTTTGAAAGGGGGCTATGACTCACCTTGATATGCCGCATATTATATTCACTTATCCAAAATGGGTACTTCCCATCAATCGCTCCATCATACATCCGTCACGTTTCTCAATCACATTTGAAAGCCAAGACTATCCCTACGATAGGACTAATACATGTAAGTTCCTATCTTAAGCCATCACTTAGAAATGCCACTTTCATTATATTGCTATCAATTGTGGAATCCAAGTATATTGCCAACATTCGCATTGTTTTGGTTGTAGCGATTGATGGTGTAAAATGTTACTTTAATTACATGCGTAGTTATAAGTTGTTAGATTTTTGGTAACTTGGCTTCATTTGTGGTTTCACTTGGCATCTTAGGTCATCATGTAGAAATATCGTATTAAGTTATGTTATCCTTGTTCATCATTTGTTGTGTAATCGATTTTAGCGTGAATTAACATTTGTGATATCAATATATAGCTTGGTTAACATAATTACTTATGTCAATCTCACTTAATTATCTTTGTTTTATTTTGATTACACTTATCTCATGAAATTCGTTTAAGTGTTATGGGCCATTATCAATTGGGCCTTAGGTGTCATGGGCTTTTAAATGTTTTGGGCTTACATTAGTTATTGGGCTTTACCTTATTTGGGTTAGGTGCATAATGGGTTATAGTGGTTATTGGGCTATAAGGCTTATTGGGCCAAGTGGGCCTACTGATTTGTGTTCCTTATGGGTTCATTATTTGGGCCGGGTTGGCCCATTATGGTTCTTAGTTCATTACATAGCCCATTATGCCATTTATAAGATTACTTACAAATTTTCTGTTTTATACTTTATTTTTAAGAAATGTTAGCTACTATTTTGGGGTCAAGACGAATTATTTGGACCTTCATGATTTTTACACAGTGACTTATATGTATCTAGTATTTTTGTGAATTTTTGGTGAATTTTTAGATGATGTTTGGTGTCCGTAAAAATTATCCAAACACGAACTGTCCCGAATGGGCACTACTTGCGACATCAGAAGTTTTATAAAAGTTCTTGATGTTTTGATTGTTAGAAAAATCCCATGATTTTATTTTAAGTTCAAAACACATTGAAATTACTTTACACCAAGTATGACTTCCTGGAACTTTATGGATTAGGAGATAAAAATTGTTAAAGTTTATAAAATATTCATACAAAATTACAGTTTTGACCAGTTTCAGTAGAAAAATCATATCTTTCGTTTGGTTCAGTATTTTTGAGTAATTCCAGTCGGAGGTTAATCTTAACTCATTTGTCTACAACTTTTATTTTGATAGTCTTTCTTGGAAATGCCCTCACATGCCCAGTTTTCCCGTTCAAAGACAGAAGATGGATTCTGTCAGCTTACTTTGTTTGCCTAATGCATGCCTTTACTTTATGGCTTCACCCAATACTTATTTTGGCAAACCCAATATATTTTGTTCATCCTAATTCATCTATTCATCTTTCATTAGTGTTTTCTCCAGATTTTATTTCATATTTTATGGACAAATCATGTGATGAAGGTGATGAATTTATATTTGTGTTCTTGTGATTTCGGTTAGTGACTTTTATGCATTGTTTGGTCTTGAATTCTTATAAAATCCTTATTTCTTGTACTAACTTCATAAATCTCAGATTATTAACATGTATTTAATCATCAAAATATATATATGAAATCATCAATTAAAGACCCATCTCAAATCTCAAATCAAAACAACTTAAACTAGTGCAAATCCAAGCATGCATGTAATCATCTCATCATTTTAACAACAAATCTTTATCCAACTTCAATTCAACAACTTAAAAACATATTTTTATGAAAAACTCCAGAAATATATTCATCAAGATATATAAAAATATGACCATATTTCAAAGAAAAAATCACTTTAAAAGTTATTTAATCTATAACAACACTTTTGGGTCTTAAACTTGTTGAATCCTTGAATCTTTTCTCTAGATCTTGACATGCATGAGCATGAGGAAGAAGATTCTATCAACTTGCCTTCATCAAGTGTGTTTTTCAAAGAAAACATGAAGAAAATATAACCTTTTGATAAAGATATTTTAGTATATACAAAAACAAGATAGATTAAACAAAGAGATGAAGATTTATACCCTTGATGAACTCGGATTTGAAAGTGATTTTAGGCAGAAATTTCGTGGCCCTATAAGCTCTAAACAACCCTTATTCCAAGCTTGAAATAACCCTTAAAACTATCTTGAATCAACCCTTGTTTAATCCTTTAAAAACCCTTATTATTACTATAACTTTAGATTGATTTCTCTTGCCTTTTTCTTTGTTATTGGAGCTGAAAATTTGAAGAAGAGAATGGAGGAAGAGTGCAGAAAATTTGAGAGAGAGAAAGAGATATTGTGTGTGTTGGTGAGAGTGAAAAGGATGGTGGAGTGTGAAGGATAGTGTGAAGTGTTGTAGTAACCAAAGGTGTCTTGGGAGTGTAAGGATGAAACATCTAATTATATTTTGATTGGGTGAAGTGTATGGGGAGGAGGGGGCTGGTTTTAGGGTGGTGTTTTTAGGAGGGATTTTGAATTTTTGGAGTGTATTTTAAGTGTGTATGTATTTGTATAACATGTATGTAAGTATGGATGCATGTATGGACATTTAAATTAACTAGGTAGGAGACTTTTAAGATATATTTTGTGTTCATATGTGTATATATATATATCCGTGTATGTGTATATACATTTTATATCTTGGATTTGTTACTTAACTCTTTAGTTATAATCTTGCATTTTTATTAGACAAACATATATTTACTTATTATTATTCCACTCTTTTGCATGAATAAGATTTATAAATAAATTTTTTTGAGATGGTCATTATATTTTTGTACTCATATGTACTTTAATTAACTTGGTGTTTGAACTGTTGGATATCCATAAGAAATTTTTGGGTTGTTATCTCATCTTGTGAGTCTTGCATAGTTATTCTTATGATTTAACTCCTTGAAATTAAATTTTTGGTTCACTGACATTTTCATGAAGTTCAATTAGAACTAAATATAGTATGAGATTGTCTTGAATGATTATAGTTTCTGTTTATAGCATTTCTAAGGCATTTCACTGTACTAGAGGGCATTTAGCACTAAGCCCCAAATGTCTAGACGACAATTCTCTTAATAAACCTCTACGGATCGATACCTAGATAAGTATAAGTAAATAGTCTTAATTGGAAATTGAGGGTTGTTACAGCTTCTTTCCATTCTTTTGACTCTAAGGCTTGTTTGGTATTTGATGGATTTTTTTGTGAGTAGAGACTTGCAGTGAATGCCTTTGCTTCCTTAGATAAGTTTCCTACAACTATGTTAGCCATAGGATATTTTGATTCTCTAGATATTCTTTCTGGGGAATATTTCTTTGCAGGGACTCCTCTGTTTGATCTGGGAAGAAGAACATACTTGGCTGGTTCAATTGTGCTTTCTCCCTATTCCCAAACATCTTCATTTGTGGTTTCTGGTTTAGTGATATCAGTTTCAATTATGTTTTCTCCCTGTTCTCGAACATCTTCATTTGTGGTTTCTTATTATGCGATATTGGATTCCGGTTCTGTGACATTATTCACAGTTTCAACATCATTACATGACTCATTAGTAGGAGAATTACATACCTCAGATGCCAGGTTGGGAGAGATATCTTCGGTGACACTGATATGATCTTTGCTTGAAGTGGTACTGTCAACTGGACTATCTTCTACAACATTTTTTGTGCTTTCTCTCAACCAACTTAATGTGTCACTCTAATCCTCCCCCTCGCTACTATGCTGGGGAGAGTAGTAGTATTTAGTTTCTAAGAAATCGCAGTTCATTGTGGTGAACATACGATGTGTTTTTGGATTATAACACCTATAACCTTTCTGATTGACTCCGTAACCAACAAAAACACATTTTTCAGCACATGGATCAAGTTTATCACGGTGAGATTTGGGTATGTGAACGAAGACAGTACATCCAAACACGTTGGGTTCAAGGGTGAGGATAGGAGGAATTTTGGTATACTCTTCGAGGGTTTCTAGAGGTGTTTTTAGTTTGAGGATTTTGGTTGGTAGACGGTTAAGCAGGTAGGTAGCAGTGGCTAGAGCTTTGATGAGCGTCCAAATTGTGATAAAAACCCCTATTGAAAGGCTTCATTTCTATGTCTAAATGAGTTAATATTTCGGAACTTTTGGTACTTAATGAATTGCATGTTTATGTAGGTTCACGGAAGATACGAGAGAGGTTCACGGAAGATGCGAAAGAGGGTAAATGGCATCAAGTAACTCAGTAGAGAAGCCTATGATGATTACAAGACACAAGGAAGCGATTCGGAGCCAAACGAAGATGCGGGAGGTGCAGCAGGAGCCACCAGCGCACCGTGAACAAATTCATTTTTTTCCGTGAACGAAAACACAAGGAAGCAATTTTTTTTTTCTTGTTGGTAATTCATTTTTATTAAAAGGTTTTAAATTTAAATCTGGGTATACGTAAAATGCTTTTCATGTTGGTTTTTTTGGGTGGTGTTTTTAAAAAATTTGAGTTAAATATATGAAGAAGTAATACAGAAAGAATTAAAAAATTATACAGTAGTTATTATTTAGGGGGGAAAAAAGAGAATAGCAAAGTACAAGGATGATACATGTAATTTAGTAACAGTAGAAGAATAAATTAAAACCCTGAAAAACCCTAATAAAAAAAATCAATATGTTTTTAGTTGAGAAATCATTTATCTCTACTCCTCGCTTATCTCTTTTCCGCCCCCTTCCTCATCATCCTCGCCTGTCCTTCACCTCGCCGTCACCTAATTGTAAGCTCTCTCTCTCTCTCTATATATATATATATATACACACATATACACATGTATAGTATGTGACAGTAAAAGTAATGTGATTGTTTAGAATAAAGTAAAGTAATGTGATGCACTGTTTGCTTACAAATTAGGCATCTTTATTGTATGCATTAATATTTTGCACCATTTTGCTGCAAAATTAGAATGTAATATGTTTGATTGAAGCTTTGGATGAAAATAGGAAATATTATTTAGTTTGAACACACATTAACAATTCTTAGACTGTGCTAACTTTTCGAGTTTTTAACGAAGAAATCGGTCTATACGTTTAAGGGAATTGTTTTGGTTTGGCCTAGTTGGATAATTGATATGTAAAGTTCTTAATTGTTTGTTACTGCAAAACTAGTCAGACATTCTGAAAGAAGCATCTAGAAGAAATTTACAAGCTAAGTGCGCGCATTCGGCGTCAACCATGGCAGATGGAATTGTAAGTCTATAGAATTTTTCACTTGAAGTATAGATATAAAATCATACATTTTTGTATCTACAAGATATGTAGATTCTACTTTATAAGTATACATAATTAAGATGATGTCAATTGCCAATGGTTTTCTGTTACAGGAAGATAAAACAGGGAGCCTTAAAGATCAATTGTCAAAGATATTTGAGGCTTCACTGAAAGTTACAGTCCCTGATGTACATGTTGAGCCTTTGATTGTTGCGTGTGCCAAAAAAGAATTTGGTGACTACCAATGGTATTTACGTTCTCTCAAATTTGTGCATTAGCATGATTAATTTTTCTGAATTGTATTTTTTGTAGTTTGTAAGTTACTAGATAAATATCATAAATTAGTAACTATGGTGCAGCATCAGTTGTATATCACATTTTTTTTTTTTTTTCATAATGAGTATTAATGCATAAATTTACATTTGGTAACAGCAATAATGCCATGAGTGTATGGGCTAAGATAAAAGGCTCGGGTACAACATTCAGAGGTCCACAACCTGTTGGACAGGTAATATGTTTTTTGAATGTCAACTATCATGGATGTTGAATATGCAGATTAAATTTTATTCAGCACTAGTTATATGGTTACCTCCATCTTTCTATTATAGGCCATCATGAAAAATATCCCGGAAACTGAAATGATAGAATCATGCTCCATAGCTGGTCCTGGCTTTGTGAATATCAAGTTATCAGGGAAATGGATAGCTAAGGTATCTGTCTATTCTAACTTTTCGAACATGCACTCCAGTCTTGAACTAGTTTTATGTCTACTTAATTATTTCATTGTTGCATCCCTGCAGAGCATTCTTAAGATGCTAATAGATGGTATTGACATTTGGGCACCAAAACTTCCTTTTAAGAGGGCGATTGTAGACTTTTCTTCGCCCAACATAGCCAAGGAAATGCATGTGGGTCATTTACGATCGACTATCATTGGAGACACTCTTGCACGGATGCTTGAGTTTTCCAAAGTTGATGTGCTCCGAAGAAACCATGTTGGGGATTGGGGCACCCAGGTACACAGTTCCTCTTCCTGCATAATTGTTGAATAACTTATTATTATACCCGTATCTATGTATCTTGTTTAGTTTGTTTTTATCCCTTCCTTATCTTGACTCCCAACTCATAAATGGCAGGAGCATAGAAATATGTAGTATTTATACACATATTCTTTCTTTTTTCTTCGTTATGTCTGATAAATAATCTGTAACCTTATATTTATGTAGTTTGGGATGTTGATCGAGTTTTTATTTGAAAAGTTCCCTAGCGGGGAAGTGAATGATCAGGATATTGGAGAACTTGAGGTGAGCATATATGCTTTGAAATAACACAATAAATGGATACTCATTGTTACATAGGTCATTTGCCTTTGCCATTTTTTACATGCTTACATAGCTTTTACCAGATATTTTCATCACTCTGGCTATTGTTTGTTAACTAGAAAGTTTAGTTTTAGTCAAATAAAGTTATATCTAACAATTTTCCGGTTTTCATCGTGAAGAATCATTCATAATTCGATCATTCAAAAGATCACCCTGTTGTATGATACTAATTGTTAAAGGGTACTTCAAGTATCTGCATGACCATATACATAATACAACATGCAGTCCGATAATTCAGCATTTTGAGCATCTTCCTGTCTGTTTTGTACAATCCATCCCATGTCAATTGCTTCCGTAAGCAACTTTGTAATTTAAGTGATTACAATATGTCATCGACTCTCACTCCAAGTGTTTGAGCCGTTGAGGTGAATTACCCAGTGATTTCCATAATGGGGAGGTCCTCGGTTTAAGTCCCACATGAAACAAAAATTGGGGTTTTCCATGTTGGGCTGGGAGGCGGGAGGTTTTCTTTCGCCTATGGTGGGTTTCTTCTTGTGGCATTACCACGATGATACTCCAGTGGTCTGCCAGTGATCCAAATTAGCCTTTAAAAAGTGATTACAGTATAAATGATTATCGGACATGCTCTTTGATTACTAAGAAGTCGTTGCTTTAATAGGTTTTCTATAAGGCATCAAAGAAGAGATTTGATGATGATACCGAATTCAAGGAGAGAGCGCAACAGGCAGTAGTCAAACTTCAGGTGAGATATTAACTTCAGGCAGTAGTAAAACCCTAGAGTGTCCATGGTTCTCATGCTATTTTTTTTCTTTTCTTTTGTTTTGTTTTGTGAATATAAATTTCCTAACATTCAAAATAATGGTTTAAAACATAGGCTGGTGAGGAAAAGTACCGGAAGGCTTGGGCTCAAATCTGCGAGATAAGCCGAAAGGGTTATGAAAAAGTTTATCAGCGTTTGGGAGTCCATTTGGAAGAAAAGGTAATATGTTTTTTACTTTCTTACCCTCTCTTTCTCTCTCTCTCTCTTCCAGTTTCTTGCATTTAAAAAATTTAGTGTTTGCGAATTAGCAGTTGGGTTGGGTAACAAGTCAAAAAAGGTAATCTTTGGTGCTAGTTGATATGAGTCGAGTCAGTTGGTTGCACATACTTGTCAAAAGGTTGTCATGTTTCATTGACATGTCAAGTATGATTTCTAAATTTCTGAAGTTGTTTAACAATTATAAACTTATTATCTAAAGAAAATGGTTTGTCCATTGCAAATACTCTTTGGACGACCTCTGACTTGTTTTATTTGATTTTGTTCTTTTTATTTGACCTGATTTGCTGTTTAGAGATAACATAAGCTGGATTGTCTCATTTATAGGTAAAGGGAGAAAATTGTAATGTGTGGGTCTGTGACCCGGTAGTGTTTCTGTTGAGTTCTGTCACATTTTAGCGCCAACAATGTTAGTTGCTAGTTATCGCTGATTATTTAAGGATCTCATATCGATACTGAAGTTTAAATTATGTAGAGTGTTGATATAGAGGCCTAATATATAGACCTAACAATTAACCTAACCACTAAATGTTGCCATGTGTTAATCTCATGAATTAGTCAAAATCTTAGATAATTAGTCAAAACCTTAAATAATGTATTTCAACATTACTCTTTATTTAATTTTTAATATTGCTGTACATAAATTTGTGTTTCCAAGTATTTCTTTTTCTTATAACATGTCTTGTTGATATTTTAGCTAAAATTAAAATTTGACAATCTCAAAACAATATTTCATTCAACATTGAACAATACATAGTATTCTGTATATCACGACACCATTTCATTTGCGGACATCACGTCAGTAATACAAAATACTGATAATATATTATATTAATTTGAGTAGCAAAATCACAAATCGGATGGAACTAGAAATTAGATAGGACTAATCAATACAAAAACATTACAGTATATAGTTATGGTATGATTACAGCAATACCAATATGTGGTGCAAATGCAACCACAAAGAAGTAAAATAAAGGAGAAACAAAGAAGATGAACTAATATGATAAAAAAAACTGCACCCAAAATAACTATTAAAATCTAATAGTTATTAATTCAACTTTTTTGTATGATATGAGATTATCGTTTTCAAATCTTACATTAGGGTTAGAAGTAGACATACATATAGAATAGAATATAGATATATATGTAGATGGGTTTTCAGTATGGAGGCACGATATGCTTTTCAGTATGGAGGCACGATATCCTTTAGTGTATATTATAGGCAAAGAAAATAGTGTTTGATTTGAGGATTCGATCATTTAATGGGAAGATTAAGGGCATAGTGGTAATTTGACAAAATATTTAATGGGCTCATAAAAAATAATTCTAGATGGCATTTAAAAATTGTTAGGTCTACTTTTAGGTTGTTTTTTTAGGTCCCTCAATCGTTTTTGAATTATGTATCCTCCCTAGCTACGAAATTTTGTCTTAATTTTCACATATTACCTTTGATTTAAGATGGGCATAGTTTATTTGCTATATATGACTTGGTGTTTTTTGATTAATTCTAGGGTGAAAGCTTTTATAATCCCTACATTGCTGATACTCTAGACCTGCTGAGGCAGAAAGGATTAATCGAAGAAAGTGATGGAGCTCAGGTTATTTTTATTGAAGGAAAAAAGATACCTCTTATTGTTGTGAAGAGGGATGGAGGTTTCAACTATGCGTCAACAGATCTTGCAGCTCTTTGGTTGGTTTTCTTGAAAGAAAGTCTTGTTAAGCAATAGATTTGCTTTGAATCATTCGACCTATGTTCTGTATGCCATTTTGACTAGTGTGTACTTCCTATTACGAAAGTATGTGCGTGGTTGTTTTGAATCTTCTGTCTTCATATGTAGGTATCGTCTGAACGAGGAAAAAGCTGAGTGGATAATATACGTCACTGATGTAGGACAGCGAGAGCACTTTGAAATGTTCTTCACTGTAAGTCACTTCTACAATCATAACATTCCACTCATACACCTCATCCCCCCTGCAAATTTAAAGATAAATCAATAAGAAAGATCAAGACAAGTGGTGAATTGGATATTGATATAGTTACAAATTTTTCTCCAGGCTGCTAAACGTGCAGGGTGGCTCCCAACTAATGAGAGCGAATACCCTAAAACAAGCCATGTTGGCTTTGGGCTTGTTCTTGGTGACGATGGGAAAAGATTCCGAACTCGTAGTACTGAAGTTGTTAAGTTGGTGGATTTGCTTGATGAAGCTAAAACCCGTTGTAAAGCCGCTCTTGTGGAGAGAGGTATACCCTTATATTGGTTTTCATTAGAACTCATTCATCCTTCTCAAATCAAAAGAACTGAGTTAGATACCATTTTTTGTATCAGGTAAGGCTGTTGAGTGGACTGAAGAGGAGCTTGAGAGCACTGCTGAAGCAGTTGGATATGGTGCTGTTAAGTAAGATTCTCATTCTCTAATAAATCAGAGTATTGTGATTACTGTACTCGTACTAGCAGCTCCAGTGATATGTGTTCAGGATTAAGTATTCATGCAATCACAGTTATTTATTTCATTTGTAAAATGAAGGGAAAACATATCCGAACTTCTGTAATCTGTTTGGTTTGATATTTCACTTGCTCGTTTATTGACATGTACATAACTTTTTAATACTTGTGTTCTTAACAGGTATGCAGACCTGAAGAACAATAGATTGACCAATTACACTTTCAATTTCGATCAGATGCTCAATGACAAGGTTCGTTAATGATTTTCTCTCATTTTTATCATGTTTAAGTTTTTAATTAGTGATGTTACGCGGTCATATATTGCATTTTAGACTATTATTCCCTTTTCTAAAGTTTTTCCTTTATTATTTCCTTTTCTTTTTGCTCAAATTTTTCAATAAATAGGGAAATACTGCTGTATATCTGCTGTATGCACATGCGCGAATAAGTTCAATTATTCGGAAATCTGGTAAAGACATAGAGGAGTTGAAGAAGGTAAAGTTTTTTGCTTTCTTTTTTTCGGTTTTTTGATTTGGATATCAAGTTTATACAAAAGTTTAATTGTTTGTGACAGGAGGGGCAATTAATTCTGGAGAAAAATGAAGAACGTGCACTGGGATTACATCTGCTCCAATTTGCTGAGGTAAGACAAATTCTCATACAGGAAACCACTATTAAAGCATACTTACTAGTGGCGGTGCTCCTATGTTATCTTGTTCATTATTTCTAAATGGGTACATTTTTAATTACCTAATGGTTTTGATTGGCCAAAGATTTTTAAAATTTTTTTTTATAATAACAAATGCGTTAAATATGATTATGAAAAGTGCTATTGCACTATTAAAATAGTTATTATGTTAGAGCAAATTTGGAGGCTATATTTATTGATCTGTTTGATGTGTTAAGACAAATCGTCTAAAGTTATGTTTGACTTATTTGGCTTGTTGGAGATAAAACATAACCAAATCAAAATTGCTTCCTCTACATGTGTTTATAGTAATGCTAGCTACACATCATATCTACTGTCAATGCTAGCAGTTATTTAGGCTTTTGAGCTCATTTGTTCGAACCCTATTGTTTTTCAGGTTGTCGAAGAGGCTTGCACAAATCTCTTACCCAACGTGTTGTGTGAATATCTATACGATTTATCCGAGAAGTTTACCAGTTTCTACTCGGTGTGCCAGGTATTCTTCATTCAATCTTGAATCATCTAAACTAATTAGACTCTTGTTTTAGCATTCACTTGACATTGAGTATGTTGGCAGGTTGTTGGGTCTCCTGAAGAGACGAGTAGATTGTTATTGTGCGAGGCAACTGCTGTCGTGATGAGGAAATGCTTTCATATTTTAGGGATTACACCTGTTTACAAAATCTGATTGAAACAAACAGTTTGGACCCTGAGGAATTTCTGTCCAGCTCAATATACCCTCAGAAGATTGTGAACATCCCATATGTGTCCTTGTTACTGATTTTTTAAGGGAGTCTTTTAGCATCTTCCTGGAATTGTCACGGGGTTATGATTGTAAAACAAGTGTATGGTTTAAACAGTAAGTTGGAATTTTTTTTTATAGCAAAAGTGGTGTATTTGGCAAACAGCCAAACACTTTGTAGAATCAGCTGCTCTATAAGTGTATTTTTAAAACTAGTATACCCTTGTTTGACTGTTTGCCAGTATTAAGAAAAAGTTCAAAAAAAGAAGTTAAAACCTTGGGTTTCGGCTATCTTAACTCAAGTATCACCCACCCAATCCTTAGCCAAACCATAAGCCATTCATGGATCAAGGTTAAAACCTGGGGCCTCAAAATCTCATGTCAATTCCTGGGGCTTCAGATAATGACTAATACTTTGGGTCTTGTTGACCAACTACTTTTACAATGATTGGCAACAAAAGTAAAAAACACACCACTTTTGCAAAATTTCCACGTTATATTGTAAAACAAAATTTTTAAATAAATCACATGTCACGAATGACGTATTTTCTATTTCAAAATACTGGTAGTTATACATTTGGTTGGTTCGAACTTCAAAGTTGCTAATCTAAATTCATGTATTAAACTTTTAAAATTAATGTAAATGCGATATTTTGGCGCAACAGTTATGGCAAGTTTTTTTTCTATAAATACACAATAACCCCACCTCTTTAGTAAGAACATGAATGTGACAATAACATCAATGTCACACCTACGCACTCTATCTACCAACATTAATACCCTCATGTTCACCGAAAAGTTATGTAACATATCTTGAATGTTTCTTAAAGTTGAAGTACCTTTACTGGAAGTAAATTGTACTTTGGCAAGGAGTACTCACATTTTGCAAAAAAATGCAATAAAAAGTTATAATATGTGAACAAGAAACCATCAATCTTGTTCTTTAACATCTTCATGGTAGATAAATGACGAATTCCTGAATGTGTTAGATTTTCTTCTAAACAAATGTTTTGGTAAGGATTGTCAGAAATAATGTTCAAAACACTTGATGGGTGTTCTATTAGCCAGTTGTGATTTACAAAATGTTTGATAACTAACAACCTGACTAATTCACACGCTCTATTCCAAACCATCCGTAACACGTTAATTTGTTTGCGTATTCATCCCAACACGTAGAGGTCTCAAAAAGTATTATAGACACCTATTGTTATCAAATTCTCTAATTTCAAATTTTTATCTCAATATTATATCTATATATTAATACGGATGGATGAACAGTAGCTTGGGTGAATAGTAACCGCCTACGTGGCGAGTTACTATTCGTCCACCACATATCCTGAACTACGAATCAAATTTTGCCATATCGCATCCCCTTCGAATTTTTAAACGCGGGTTACTTATTGGTTTCTTTCACACTTTTTTTCCTTTTGGGTGTCTGCCATAGTTCATCCCGTTCAAATTTTCAAACGCGGGTTACTTTTTGGTTTCCTTCACATTTTTTTCTTTTTGAGTTTCCAATTAATGTATTGCAACTTTTTCGTTGTTATATCCTGTACCATTATGTACCACATACCATTATGTATTGCTATTTACTTTTTCTCACTTTTTTCTCTTTTGGTGTTTTTAACTACTATATTGAAAACTTTTTCATTAAAGTTTTTTTTTTCTTTCTTTTTATTTTTTATTTTTTTATTGCATATATAAAATATAAGTATTTGTTATTATAAACTTTTAGAAGTGTTTTTGTGGTTTTCACTTTAGACAAATATGTATTTCATATTCCAAAGTTTTTAGTTAGCATATATTGTGACACATCATGAATAGCAAAACGTAATCACAATAGGTGAAAGCACGCAATGCATGGAAGTAATCTAATGTGGTTTAGTCCTTAAATAAATATATATTTGAAACAACCCATCATTGATATTATATTAAGCGGTTGAAAGTTCCTCAATTATACTGGAATAATACAAGTGTTACAATGTTGCGAGGCCCAATTTTACTAGTTGTACATGATTTCTTTTATGTTCATTGAAAAGGATGTGGGTGATGCCCGAACACAAATGCTATTGGAACGTATTAGCCCCGAACTTGACGGTGGCACTTGTTTTTAACAAACTTAACTAACAAAGATGGCACTAAAAATAATAGACATTAAATTGAAATGTCCCAAGGACCCAAGCTACCCTTTCAATCACATCCAAATTTGACTATTGATACTTTACATTTTCCAATTTCCAAAATCAAACCAACCTAAAATTCTATCACAAGAAATCTAGAGTCAAATTTCATTACAGTCATATGTATAAGAAGATATCATATACAATTTCCAAAATCAAACCTAAACTAAAAAAGTTTATAAAAAAAAAGTATTTAATGCAAAAGTTTCAAAGATCCAACAAATGTAAAAATACTTCCACACATCCACAAGCCACCTTTTCAACAAATTCAACTAAAATCCAGTCAACAAAACATCACAAAACAAAAAAAACACGCACACTTTTCTATTTTTTATTATTATACTTTTTAATTTTAATTTATATTAAAATAATAATAATAATAATTATTTCATTATTAATGAATTATTTCATTTTAGAAGATTAACTTTAGATTCCAACTACCAATTTATTGTATCCATATCTAAAATTCTATATGTATCAAAATCACCCACACTCTCGCATGTTTTCTTAACGGAGTAAACAATAAAACCATCTATCAATCAATCAATTATAAAACCCTAATAATTATATAATTAAAATTATATCATTAATTTGACTGATTCTATTGATTATAGATCGCATCGAATGGCGATCTCCAAGCTCCAATTCATCTTAATTTCATTCTTATTTGCCCTAATTTTCACTCAAATTAACGCCGATGAATCCGGTGATGGAGCTCCAGTTTTAGCTGCTTCCGATGATTCCGAGTCGTTTCGGATTCAGTTGGATCAGCTCTCTTCTAAGATCCAATCACTAGGTCTGTATTTCAATTTTAGTTTTTCAATTTAAATTGACTTTATTCAACTCTGTTAAACATAACATCAGTAGCAGTATCAGTAGTTTAGTTACACACATGCATATATATATATATATAATTATATAATTATATTATATATTATATATAATATGTATCATGTATGTATGATTGATGTAGAATTTGATGAATGTGATATAGTATTGCAACACTAGTAGTATTAGTAATTTAGTACGAACATGTATATATGTATGGATATGTATGTATATGTGTGTATGTATATATGACCTGATTTAGTTAAAATTTGATGTGTTTGTGATTTAAGAGTCAACTGTTGATAAGAAGATCGAAGAGTTGAAAATTAAAGATGAAGTTATTGTTGGGAAGGAGAAGGAAATTGCTGAGAAAGAGAAGGTGATTAAGGAGAAAGTCGATAGTATCACCTCTTTGAAAAGTGAGGTAGCTTCACTTAAGGTAGGGAATTTTTGAAATTAAAGTTATTGTATTGGTATGCATTGGTGATCGTTTATTGTTTTTGGTATGATAAGTTATGGTTTTTGTGTTTGATAGGTTAAAGGGTCTTCAGATGCTAAAGAGCAGGTTCAAAAGGCTCATATGAGATCACAGGAGTTGGAGAAGCAGGTTTGTATGGATGAAGTAGTTAACTTGACGTATGTTTGATCTGCATTATCTTAGTGGTTTAAATGGTTCGTATATCCAGGTAGAGAAGCTTCAGATGGAGTTGGATCTCAAGGCTAGTTTAAGGGAGGCGTTGGAAACTCGATCAAAAGAATTGGAGAAGAAGATGCTTGAAATAAACCCTAAGCTTCAGAATGTAAGGGCTTTTCTTATTGTGTTTGTTGTTATGTGTAATAGTTTTCTTGTTGAAGCGAGTAACAAAGCTTGTAAGTCCAATTCTAAATATATGGCATTGTTATAGTTATTCTTGTTCTATTTTGCATAGTTATATTATGGGGTAGCCCGTGGTGCATTGGTTTTATGAGTCCAATGTTAGATTAATATAGTATCAATGTCTACATTTATGTATTTGTGTTTTAATAGCTATTAGTTGAGTTGCATTTTCTCCCTTATGTAGCATTAGGCTTGTAAACGTAGTTTAACAATAATGTGTGGTGTTTTATACTTTTATTTCTATTTAGGATTTGGATGAAGATGCTCCCTGTTTGGTTAGATGTGATTAGGCCAAGTCTTACGCCCTTTTCTGTTTTGTTTTCTGTTTCTTGTTTCAGCTTCAACAAACCATTGAAGATCAGAAGGCTAAACTTAAAAAAACTGAACGTGCTCTTAAAGTTGCCGAGGTATGTTCTCAACATGTTTGTAGTTTGCTTGACATGTTCCTTTAGATGTATCATGCGGACATATGATGTATATGTATCCAATCTTATACAGGAGGAACTTATGAAGACTAAGAATGAAGCCACACAGAAAATCAAAGAATTGACAGAGGTAAACCTTGAGAGATTGCTATTGATATGTGTTATTTGTGTCAAGTGTTAATGTTCTCTGTCAATGGTACTTGGATATTTTAAGTTTCTTCAGTTCTACATGGTAT
Organism: Erigeron canadensis; assembly: GCF_010389155.1. NCBI lineage: Eukaryota > Viridiplantae > Streptophyta > Magnoliopsida > Asterales > Asteraceae > Erigeron > Erigeron canadensis. The sequence goes on from NC_057765.1 coordinate 36,172,378, forward strand.
ATATGTGTGCCCCCTTGGTGAATATATCAGCAAAAATGAAGTAACTTATTATTAATGGAAAACAAGGTAACTTTAAAAAAAGTTCTGCGAAAGGTTGCAACGTTTTGCTTCTAGTGGAAATGTTTGATTACACAAATATCTACTTGAAATTACATTTTTAGTTAAATTATGGCATTCGTTTGGGAGGGAAAGTGTAAGTTACATGGGTGTCTCCGTGTAATTTTCTCTTTGAAAACTTATAGCTACACTGCTTTACATTTTGGGCAACCTTCTTCTGTTAGCTACATATCAGGGTTTTGTATAATGGGCCAACCGCATATAATGACCATCTATAACACAATTAGCATTTGGAAACTGATAATTAGTTGATATAAGTAACATTTGGCAATTTGTTTTTTGTAATGTCAACTAGCCAAATTTTGATTAATGTTTATCTTGAAGATCTTATTATATCTTACTAATGAGTTTGTGTTTGTATCCAGGTTCATTCTGCATGGCTTCCACCTTGGCTCGCAGTTCAATTGTCTTCTACTCAGGTACTTCTCTTTCAAACATGTCTCATTACTTCACAAAATTTAGTCTTGAGGTTTGACTATACCAGTAATTTGCAGTCTTATGTGGAGGCCCGTTGGATTGAGCATGGAAAACCAGCTCTTGAGATTCTTGCACAGAAGGTATATTTTGATTCATTTTGTTGCTTGTTTACTAAGGCTGTTCGTAGTCATCGTGGTGAAAAAATCTTTTTCTTGTGGCAGGCTTTGGAGAAGAAGGCTCAAGCCGAAAAGTGGGCTGAGCCTCATATAGAGACCGTCAAAACGGTAAGTAGATCACTTAGGGCGCGTTTAGTTGTGGAAAATGTTTTATAGTTTTCATTTCTATTCTTCTAGAAAATGGAAGGAGTTTCCATCTCTAGAAAACAAATGAAAATTCTGAAAACGCGTTTAAAACTAGAAAATTCAATTTTCATTTTCCGTATTAAAAAACATGTTCTAATATACTTGGTTAAGTGGGAGGTTGGCGGTGGGGGGTGACGAGGGCGGGTGCGAGGGGTTAACAGGGGGTAGGGAATGGGGCGTAGGGTAGAGTTAATATAATTTGAGGTTTTTAAAATTTAGAAATTGGAAAATGACAAGTGGAAAACAATAAAAAAGTGTTTTCTAATTTCCCATAGAAAAGTGGAAAACAATGTTTTCTAGTTTTCTTGGAAAACATTTTTGAAAAACTATGATTTGATTGCGTTTTATGTTTTCCACGTTTTCTTGGAAAACAAAATCGGAAAACAAGGGGTGTTTTCAATTTTTTTTTAGTTACCCTTTTCTAGAAATTTATATTCTCCACTATTAGAAACCATGGTGCAAGTAGTTTTTTTAATTCTTGTGTTTCTCTTATCAAGTATCCTCTTCATTGTGTTATGAGAACTATAGTTGTCAATGTATTTTGACTACGTCAAAAGATTCAGATCAGGCGGCTTGATCCCCCCCCCCCCTCCCCACCCCCCCATTTTACTCTTACAACCACTGGCACTTTGTCATTGATTACTCTGTCTTCTAATTCTAATGTACGCAGAAGTGGATCCCTGCTGCAAAGGAACAATGGGTGATGGTGATGACCAATGCTGAACCACATATACAATTGGCGACCGATAGGACCAAAAACTTTTATTTTCAATCAAAGGAGGTTCTAACTCCCCATGTGATCAAAGTTAAAGAAGCTGTTGACCCTCATTTTCAGGTACGTCGTATTTGACCTAGCTTTTTTCTCAATGATGGTGTCATAATATGAAAATCTTGTGGGGACAGGTTGCCAAGAAGTTCTGCAAGCCATATATCGATCAAGTTGCGGTTGCAACAAAACCTCACCTTGATAAAGCACGGGAAACAATGAAGCCTTACACAAATGAGGCAGTCCAAGCATATGGCAAGTTTCTTGAATCTGCAACTAAATACCATAATCAGGTACTACTTTCGTTTATATTCTTGATGATTATATGTGCTTGATGGGTGTTTGGATATGTGTTATGGAATTGATTTTTGCAATATTGAATGTCTATATTATGGATAAAGTGGTTCTGATTAACTGGTTATTTTGGGGGTCAAGTACTTAGTTTTGGATTATCACTTTCTTATCAGAATCACCAAGACATATTATTTAACTAAAAACTAAAATTGCTTATTTACTCTTATTTTTTGCAAATTCACAACACATTTTATTAATCTACAATAACCACTGCTTTAGATAATTGTAAATTATGCATTGAAATACATGTACTTGTTGTAGATGGATAAAAGGTGTTGTAACTTTTGCTCACATTTATCATCGCTACGAATTCAATTAGGAAAATTGATAGCTGTTGGAGTTATGGACTACAAGTATCATTTAAAGTTTTTTATACATACATAAATAATCATATCTATTAGTTACTTAATCGGAAGTCTAATACTCAAACATGCTTTCTTGAGTTGTAGATTGTGTTGACAATTATGTTGGGACGTCTGCTTGAATTTCATAAAACTATAAGCTAATCCTAGTAGGCGAGTAATATATGTGTAATGTATCAATTTGATAGTAGGAGAAACAAGCAAATAGTCCTCATATGTTTTTCCAAACGATGTTGCTCCAAGTGTTGCAGCAGTGGATCACGGATTCACGGTACCTAAAATTAACCACCAAACACCCAGAACCGACTCACTTATAGAATGTATTGATCAACTGTTAGCTTTGTAGCTAATACATAAATTTTGGTTCTCTTAAATGTAACTTATGCTTTTCTTTCAGTGGGACAAATACTATCTTAGCTCATTTTAATCTAAATCAATATTAAAAGGTTTTGTTCTATGTGAAGGTTCAAGGCACTGTTGAAGAATCACTGAAAAGGCATGAAATTACAAGACCTCTTGCAACCAAGGAGTTTATATGGTTTGCTGTATGTCTCTTTGTCTCTCTGCTCTCTCTCTCTCTCTCTCTCTCTCTCTCTCTCTCAAGAAAGAAAGAAAGAAAGAACAAGAAAGTCGGTCAAATACATAGGTTGCAAAATGCACTGGGTTGGGTAGCAAGTGAAAAAAGGCTTGGGTCTAGATGGGCAAGTTTCATACTTTCGTGTGCTAGTTAAATGGGCAGGGCCTAGGGGAACAGTTTATTTCTTAAGCTTTGTCTAGTTGTAATACTTGGTCGAGTACCCGGGGAGGACTCACAACACGGAGTGGCGTTTTTCTTATACCCGGACTAGAAACTCGGTCAAAGGTTAAACTCGGAAGTCGGAACAACTAGAAACTCGCAACATGTTTGACCCTTTATTTACAAACTGTGACCCAAGTTAAATTAAAATATATATATAAAAAAATTTGACCCAAGTTAATCCGTGCTCATATATTTTGGTTGAAGTAGTGACATTTTGTTCTAATTATGTTAGCATGCGTAATTTAGAATGTTTATCTTCCAGGCTTCCGCGCTGCTGGCACTGCCTGTCATTTTCTTGTTCAGAACATTATCGATCTTTTTGTAAGTTTTCTCAGCATCCATGTTTCATTAGTCCAAATTTCAGAAAAAAGATCATTATATACTTGCCGTGACTGTTTTATGCTGTCTAGACAAGTATATTTATATATTAAATATATCATTAATAACTTCTACCAATTTTTTTGCTTGAAATCCAGTGTAACGGCTAAGAAGCCTGCCAAAAATAGCAAGCCAAGCCATGCACGTCGCAAGGCCAAACGGGCACACTCAGACAAGTAGTGAGATAAGAAGTCAACATTTTACATTAATTTTAGGTATGCAGTTTCTAATCCATGAACAAATGACATACATTGAAGCTCCTTTAACTTGTTCTTATAGGTCATTGTCAATTTTGAAGATTCTAAATTTAGTTTTGGAATCTTTGATTACAGTAGTATGTTTAGTTTAGTGCAAGAATTCATTCATTTTATCTACAACCTAGATTATATCACCAAGTTATAATGATTTAAAACCAATTAATTTGACACTCCAAAATCGAACATTCATTTAGGACATGGAGATAATTGGGTTTGAAGTCTGTAATGGGATCTGTGTTCCATTATATCTGTTGATCTGCATAGAGAGCGGGCATTCTCTGATGCTATTATGGAGCCTTGTGTGTTTCTCACAACAGCTTCTATTTCCAGCCGTCTTCAAGGTTTGCATCACATAGAAAAGAAAGAACAGAAAACATATTGTGGAGAAGAATGGAGTTTAAGTAGGTTAGCACGGGCATGTGTATCATGAGTGTTATGTAGTTCATGTGTTTGTACTTTTGTAACTTATTATTTGTTTCAAGTTCTTTTCGTACATGGTAATGGTGATTTTGCCCTCAACTACGTTTTCTTTTTATGTGCATTTCGTTGTCCAATTTGCATGTTGCCATTCCATGGATTGGAAGAATTAGCTAAAGGTATCAGTAACATTTGGGTCTGAGTGACACTAAATGTATATTTTAGTTATTTCTTAAGAATTTCAATGATAATCATCAAAAATAAATGATGATGCTTAATTTATTTTTTTTAGTCTTTCACAAAATACCCCCCCAAAAAATAGCAAATGGTTCTGTGATTTTGCAAAATTGCAAGCTGACTTGTTTCTGATGGTTATTTTGTGAAAACTCGAAAATTGTTAGGTATTATTGTATATTTATGAGTTATGACGTTTTGGAGTGTTTGTTTATCCCCGTGTTATAAAGAGTGTGATCGATTAATAAATGATTTAAGACAAATTTTTAGAACATATAAAAGATTAAGATTACGTCGATAGTAATTTATTATTTCTAATTTTTTATTTTAGGGTTTTTTATTGTGCGTAACAAGCGAATTAACCACACAATGAAATGGTTTTCGGGGTGTTTTGAATTGGAATATGTTGTGTTTCACCATGATTTGTTACTAACCCATCAACATACCGATGTCAATCAATGGTGAATCAATTCATTTTGTTGGGTTATAGGTCCTTTATAAAAACAAACTATTTATCTTTAAGAGTAGGTAAAACTACCTATATCATACATTTTCTAGTGAGATTGGATATTGTTGGTTTTCAGGGTGTTATGAATTGGAATATGTAGTGTTTGTTCAACATGATTTGTTACTTCAATAGTAATCCACCAGCATACCGATGACCATCAATGCCGAATCAATTCATTTTGTTGGGCTGGAGGTCCTTAAAAAAAACAACCTATATTATTTATCTCAAATTACAGATAAGACTATCTATATTATACATTTTTCAGAGCGATCAGATACTGTTGTTATTGTCATTCATTTTGTTGGGCTATGGGGAGCGTAGTGACACCAGGAGAGGTATACATTTTCAAACACTGTTCTTCGTCTGAATGAGATGTCTTGTGGGAGAAGTTAAGTGTGACCAATGTTTATCTCTCTAACTTACTTTCTTTTATATTTTATTGTTTTAATTATTTTTTTAATTGAAGAATAAACGAGGGATGGGGGAGGAGAAGGAAGGACATACCTCGCATAAGGGAATGGATGAGAGAAAAAAGAATGTGAAAAGTTAATGAAAAGATGAGAAACACTCCCGAAATACACATATCCAATGGAAACATCAATATCACCAAGCATACCGGACACCTCATCAACATACTATCAAACTGTTTGAGCACACTAAATGACATACTGAACTCATTTTGGCTCGAACTTACCATATTGAAACATCAATATCTACAGGTCATATTATGATCTATAATAAATTAACAAAGAGTATAATAAATATACATACATAAATATTATTAACAAAAAGGGGTTTGAAAAAGAGCCATGACCTACTTGTATAAAATGTTTCAATATTTCTATAAGATATTGAATGATGATATTGAGAAACATCTTGAAAGGCTAATATATGTTATCGATATTTTTTCAAGATGTTGGATAATATTGACACATATTAATAAACTTTTTATTGATTCAAGCTGAAAAAATACGATAAATAAACCGGTCCACATTCAAAAAAACTAGGTTTGGGTTGGATTAAACTCGGCTTTTATGCACCGTTAGTCGCTACTTTTAAATCTTTTTGGCGATAAAAATAAAAAATGGCAGAAGCCAAGTACAAAAAGCCCGAACAAACATCCACTAACAGAGTGTTAGCCTGTTAGGTATTTGGATACTATTCGGGTCAAGTCATATATATACCGTATCCAATTAATCAGCAACCGAACCTTCTCGCGTACCAAAAACAATTTCCCCCAAATAATTTTTTGTAAAAAAACACAATCACACGCCTCTCTCTTTCGCTTATATATATACAGAAAAAAAAAAGGAAAAAAAACTCCTCTTCTTTCTCTCAACAAAACTCAACACTCATTCCATTATTCACACAAATTTCTATATCTATACATTTATATATTTAATTTATATTAGACTCAAAAGCACAACCGTAACCTAATTATGGAGGCGGTTGGTGACGATATTCAACCGGAAGGACCACCGCCACCGGCGGAAGAGGTTCCGATGCCGGTGGACGAAGAAGATGACGACGAGGAATACGAAGAGGAAGAAGAAGATGACGACGAAGATGATGAAGATGAAGAGGAGGAGGAAGAAGAAACGAATAATGAAGATGAAATATTAATAGTGAAAGCTCAAGGATTAATTGATAAAATCACTTCTTCTCCTGATAACCCTAAGCATGATGTTCTTCATGCCCTAGCTTCAATCCTTGAAACACAAGAAGCCAGGTATATATATATATATGTATATGTAGTTATATTTTACTATATATTTATAATTTTGAATAATTATTTGTGAATGTTTATAAAAATGTATCCTTTATTTGTTGTTGTTGTTTTCATAATATCTGTATATGTATGTGTGTATTCAAGTGTAACTATAATTTAGAATTTAGAATAAAATGTGTAAATTTTGTTGATTTTGCTGATTTTATAATGTCTTGAACTTTTTAAGGTCCGAAAGAGAATTGGTGGAATCAGGCCTTATCGAATAGATATTTTACGCATTACTAGTTGTCTATATTATTGTTTAGATATATCTTTTACCTTATTTACTTGCAGCTCAACTCAAAAGTTAGAAAAACATAGGTTATTTTTGGGTTTAGAAACGGCATTCTATATGTACATAGACGTAGTAAGTTGGACCTTAGAAAGTTGAATGCCTGAAGTGTGTTAGTTTTAGCAGCTTTTACACTCGAGACAATCCTGTATCTATATGTGTGTGTATATATATATATATATAGTATGTATGTTTAACGTAATTACGATTTATATATGTATATGTATGTGTGATTATAATTTGTGAATTATGAATGTTTGTAGAAATGATTTGTCCTTTATCTGTTTTTATAGTGTAAATAGTTAACATGTTTTTCAGGGACTGAGCTAGGAATTGTTATTAGTGGAGTGGTCATTTTAGCATCAATTTGCAAGTTTTTATATGGTGAATATATAGAAAACAAAACTCGGTGACTAGTAATACAAATGACATCCTCATTTATAATATATAAATACATACACATACAAAGCAACCATTTTTGCATATTCAACATATGCTCCAAAATGTCAAGAAAAGATTTCGACTTTTTTGAGTTTTAAAGGTGTTAAATAAGGGAGCTTGGGACAAAATGATCCCAAACACTTTATTACTTTCAATTTATAATCTGTAAAGACTACTAAAGTTTTTTCTATATTCATGTCTGTAGGTATTATAAAATAGAAATAGACCAACAATCGACAACACTAATACGAGTATATTACAGTATCTTTTACTGTTGTTAGCAAGAAATTTACGGATGTTATGCTAAATAGTTTATAGAGATAATTATAAACTTTTAATACATCGTTATAATGTCAGTGAATCTTGGGTGGGCTCATCTGATCTCTTTGACCAGACACTTCCCCCGTCCCTGATGTTAGTGTAATCTGTTAATAGTATATTATTACCTGGAGAATCTTCAATTACAACTATTAATTAATTTTTGATGAAAGTTAAAATACTGTATTCTTTTTCTGACACATGGTAGGTTATGATGCTATAATCATGAAGTTACTCCGTGTGTGTGAGAGAGAGAGAGGGAGAGAGAAAGAGAGAGATATTATGATATACTCCGTATTAGTTTGAAGAGATTGTTAACGGTGATTAATTAGAGATGCTAAGCTAAACATTGGCAGTCACTGTGAAAGAACATATTGGCATGTGGATGGATTATATAAATTTTGAACAGGCTCTGTACTGTAAGGACAACATTGTAGTAATGTATTAGACTATTAGGTTAAATAGACAAGATTAATTTGTGCAAAAATAAGGCTTTCTGGATTGCTGATGTAGTTTTGAAGGCCAATTCAGACAGAATTTGTATATGTACTTAAGTATGTATAGTATATTACCTGAGAAATTGATTAAGAGCATTTAAGAGTATCTGTTGTCAATTACTTTTATATAACTCTGTTCATAGATAGTGGGTCATGATGCTAATTTCTTAATTGTGTTGTCTACTTGTCTCCATATCTGATTAAGATAATTTAGCATGAAGGGATTATAAGCAGGCATGAGCTTCATTCTGCACATTTATATTGATTACTAGTGGGTACATGGGCTTAATTAGGGATTTTAACTGAAAATTCGTTAGTCACTGGAAAAGAACACATTGTCACATCATTGAAGATTTGAAGCATTTTGGAGCTTTGTGTGGTTGCTTATGTATTTTATGACTACATTGTAATTTATATATTTGTCATGTTGGTTTGGTTTAAGCAAATAATAGAATTTCAGATCAGAATAAAATAAATAGGGCTCTTAGTTTAAAAGATGTAGGTAGGGCACAAAGGTGCAACATTTAAAACAACAGTCAAGCACACACTGGTTTTTTATTATAGAAGCTGGATACGGGTATAATTTCCGTGCATTCATCTCTTATTTATGCTTTAGACGGTAAGATTTCTTACAGGATCATTGCCTCTATGATGGATTCGATCTGTCTTTGTTCTAGGTTTAGTAATCTGATTTTGGGATTGTATAAGTGGGAGTCTTTTTCATCTAACATTATAGTTGACTTTAATTATTTATTTTACCGAGCCTTAGACTATGAAAGACTATTATTTGCTGATATATTTTCTTGTATATGTATGTGTAGGTACATGCAAGAGACTGACCATATTTCTGTAAACAATGGTCGAGCTTCCCATAACATAGGACGATTGGGAAACTTAATCCGAGTAATTTGTTAATCCTTCTTTTTATTTTATCACAAATCCTGTAGTTGCCATTTTTCTCTGTGCGCTATTTAGATTAAGCTGTGCAATCTGTTTGTCTACAAGATTTCCTTTTACTAGTTAATCATTTCATTTGTAAAATGCATTTTGTTTCTGCAGGACAATGACGAGTTCTTTGAGTTGATATCTGTAAAGTTTCTGTCTGAAACTCGATATTCAGTAGCTGTTCAGGCAGCTTCTTTACGGCTTCTCTTCAGCTGTTCACTTACTTGGATGGTATTGTCTTCAGCCAAGCTCGATAAGTTATATTTTTTCTTTTTCAATAATTCATTATGGTTTCTAATGAGCTGTGTGGAATACAGTATCCACATGTTTTTGAAGAAACTGTTTTGGCCAAGATAAAGGGTTGGGTGATGGATGGTGCAACTAGGTCTTCTACTGAGGATTGCAAAGGGATGAACGGTTCTGGTGTAAGACCATCATCAGATTCTGAAATGTTAAAGACTTACTCTACTGGACTGTTGGCTGTATGTTTGGCTGGGTATGTCATGTGTTTATGTATATCTTTTCTGCTTTTGAGTAATTTATGGGCTATTATATTCAACTGATACATAATGTTATTTTTTTCAATTTTGACCACAGGGGAGGTCCAGGGGTAGTTGAAGATGTACTTACATCTGGATTATCTGCCAAGCTTATGCGTTATCTTCGCATCCGTGTGTTGGGAGAGCCACATATAAGTCAAAAAGAATCCAATTATCAACAAGACATTAAAAGTTCATCAGCTGCTACTTCCATTAGATCTAGAGAAGACAACCGGGGTAGGTTCAGACATGCTTCAGAGACATCTCAGCTGGAGCCTCCTAGAATAGCAGAGGAAGGGTCCTCAGATGATAACGAAACTTATGAACCAGACGCCGATGGACATGCTCGAGATTTACGTGATGGCAAGACAAAGGCAAGTGATCGAAGTAAATTTGCGAGGGAAGATGAATTCAGGGCAAATCGTGGGTTTGTAAGATCCAGAGGAAAAGGAAGGGTCAATGAAGGTGTTGTGGAGAATGAGCATATTATAAACTCCCCGGCATCTGGACCTAGACTTGGAGGACAAGGAAGGAACATTAAGGATAGAAGTTCGATAAGAAGTCTAGATTCAAAACATATGCCAGATATCAAGAAGTCAAGTGGAAAGGAAGGTGCTGATGCTGTGATTCTTGAAAGAGATGAATGTGATGACTGCTTTCGAGATTGTAAAGTTGGAGCAAAGGATATATCTGATATGGTGAAGATGGCTGTAAGAGCTGCTGAAGCTGAGGCCAGAACAGCAAATGCTTCTGCGGAAGCCATCAGAGCTGCTGGTGATGCTGCTGCTGAACTTGTTAAAACTGCAGCATTGGAGGTGCGTATTTCACATTCATTTATCTTTTCGCTCTATTTATCTTCTCGCTAATGTGTTATGTGATTAGGAATTTAAAAGGACAAATGATGAAGAAGCCGCAGTTCTGGCTGCGTCTCAAGCTGCATCTACGGTTGTGGATGCAGCTAAGGCTACTGAAGTTTCTAGGTAGGTAACTTTAACTTCGAGATTATGCTTTCTTAAGAAGCTTTCTTATTTTACAGTTTTAGGGGTGTTTGGTTTTATGGTATGGGTTTGATGGTGTTTGGTTCTTGGGGATGAATGTATGATCTGAGGGAATGGTGGCTGATACTCAAATTTGTGAATATTATCATGTCAACGTTGTTTCTAATTTACATTTTGTACCAGTTTTCATTCACCCAATTATCAAAGTCATACCCATAGTGATTCTTGACTTCAAACCAAACTCAATCTATATTATTCTCACTTGGCATCATTGCCTATTTTTTGTTGATGTATGATGGCTGATTGTAGGAGTCATAATGGTGGTGTGGGCGAATTAGCTACTACAAAAGAGCCAGAAACTGAGGCCAACGAGGAGATTGAAGAGTTTTTCATTCCTGATAGTGAATTCTTGGCAAAGCTGAGGGAAAAGTTATGTATTCAGTGTCTAGAGGTTTTAGGAGAATATATTGAGGTTCTTGGTCCTGTACTACATGAAAAAGGGGTAGATGTCTGTCTTGCTTTGCTGCAACGCAATTCTGATCTTAAAGAAGCATCACAGATTGCAGTGCTTTTACCTGATGCGCTGAAGTTAATTTGTGCTTTGGCTGCCCATAGGAAATTCGCTGCATTATTTGTGGATCGTGGTGGTATACAAAAGCTTCTTGCACTCCCGAGAGTATCACTAACTTTCTTTGGCCTCTCTTCCTGTTTATTTGCAATTGGTTCACTCCAGGTACTGTCAGATTAACAATTAAGTTTATAATTGCAACTCGAGGTGACTAAATAAGCTGTAGGGTGGGTTGGGTAATGTTCAAAATAGGGCTTAGTTAGTTAGAACAATAAATACATTGATGTGGATCTCATGAGAGTGAGTTGGGTTGGTTTAACTTGGAACATATTTATTTAGATCTATGAAGTTTTATGAAAAATATATAATATGATGTCAAAGACGAACAATTCTTGAAGTTTTTCAGATGGAATAATTTAAGGAGTTCATTATGGTTGGCTTTGAACCCATTTGACCCGTTTTAAGCTTACCGCATTAAAAAAAGATGTTGGACCCATTACTCCATTCAGTGATAAACGATTACCCAAATTGAGCTTTAAGACGGCTCTACTTGCAACTAGGATTATAAGTTACCTACATGGATCTGATCTGTTTAATATTTTCATAATTGTGTATTGATGCTTCTACTTTATGGTGTACCTTAGGGAATTATGGAGCGTGTTTGTGCTTTACCTTCGGATGTGATCCATCAATTGATTGCATTAGCTCTTCAACTTCTAGAATGCACCCAGGACCAAGCGAGAAAAAATGCAGCTTTATTTTTTGCTGCCGCTTTTGTTTTCAGAGCTGTATTAGATGCTTTTGATAATCAAGATGGTCTTCAAAAGCTGTTAAATCTTCTAGGTGAAGCAGCAGCTGTAAGATCTGGGGTTAGCTCAGGGACATTGGGTCAACGTGCATCAGGGTCACTTCGAAATGATCGTACCCCTCCAGAGGTACTGACATCATCAGAGAAGCAGATTGCTTACCACACTACTGTTGCATTGCGCCAATACTTCAGAGCACACCTTCTATTACTTGTGGATTCAATTCGTCCCAGTAAGAATGTTCGAAGTGCGGCACGGAACATTTCAAGTTCCAGGGCAGCATACAAGCCACTTGATATTAGCAATGAGGCCGTAGATACTGTATTTCGTCAAATACAGAAAGATCGAAAGCTTGGTCCTGCGTTTGCAAGAGCTCGTTGGCCTGCCGTTGATAAGTTCTTGAATTGCAACGGGCATATTACCATGTTGGAGTTGTGTCAGGTTTTTTTTTTCTGCCACAACTTGTTTATCATCCTTTATTTTATTTCTCTGTCAAATGCTTTACTTATTTTCCTGGTTATATTTTTAGGCCCCTCCGGTTGAGCGCTACTTGCATGATTTGCTTCAATATGCACTGGGTGTCCTGCACATTGTTACTTTGGTTCCTTACAGTCGCAAGCTGGTTGTAAGTGCTACTTTGAGTAATGATCGTCTCGGTATAGCAGTCATTCTTGATGCAGCAAATGGTGCTGGTTTTGTTAACCCTGAGGTATGTACTATAAGACTTGTGAGTTTGTTTTTCTTGAAAGTGGCAACTCAGATGGGTAGGGTGGGTATGCTAGTGTAATACTTGGTTCACTTCTAAACAAGTAAATTTGGGGTATGGGTCAAAATGGGCTTGGTTGGGGTCTACCGGTAATCTTTTGATGTCTAATTTTTGTTTTGTATGTAATTAGGAGGTATTATGCATTATATATTGTTCAGGCATATTTCGACCCATGCTTAGCACATTCTTATTACTAGCATAAGCATTGTGGTGTACTGAATATTTTTGACTGACGTCAACTTATACTTGTCATATCTACCTGAACAGATTATTCAACCAGCACTAAATGTTTTAGTTAATCTTGTTTGCCCCCCACCATCAATCAGTAACAAGCCAACTATGCCTGCACAAGGACATATGTCTTCTGGGTCACATGCTCCTCCTACAGAGATGGCTAGCAATAGTGCCAGCTTGAACGAGACAAGAGAACGTAATGGAGAATCTAGTCTTGGAGATCGAGGTACCGGGACCTCATTTACTACTTCTGGTTTAGTTGGTGATCGTAGAATATCATTAGGTGCTGGAGCAGGCTGTGCTGGCCTTGCTGCACAAATGGAACAAAGTTTCCGTCAAGCAAGAGAGGCAGTCCGGGCCAATAATGGTATTAAAGTTTTAATTCAGCTTCTCCAGCCACGGATAATAACACCAACGACTGCCGCTGATTGTCTTCGTGCTCTGGCGTGCAGAGTTTTGCTTGGTTTAGCAAGAGATGATACAATTGCACACATCTTAACAAAACTTCAGGTACGATTATTGGTTCCATCCACACAAGACTTAAATGGTATGTCTTACTTAATAATCTGGTTTATTTGACAGTTTTCGTCTTCTCTTAGGTTGGAAAGAAGTTATCAGAACTTATTAGGGATTCAGGCAGCCAGACAACAGGCGGTGAACAGGGAAGGTGGCAGACAGAACTATCTCAGGTGGCGATTGAGCTAATGGCGGTATGTGAATCATAAGTTTCTGAAAAACAACTTTTTACATTGTTTTGAACTGTTCATTACATTTTTAACATTCTAATGTCTTGATAGTAATGCTGTTCTGGCTTATCAGTGGTTTCCTATAATTTAATATACTTGCAGAAGATTCATGTATAACTTTCTGTATTGCAGATTGTAACAAACTCAGGGCGAGCAAGTACTTTAACTGCTACTGATGCTGCTACGCCTACTCTTCGGCGCATTGAGAGAGCTGCTATAGCTGCTGCTACCCCCATCACTTACCATTCTAAGTAATTGTTCCTTCTACTTTGTTTTTTCCTAATGGTTTTTTGTGATTTTTCAGTTACCACTGCTGTTTCTAATAATGTGCCTTGTCTTAAAATACTTGTAGGGAACTATTACAGCTGATTCATGAGCACTTACAGGCATCTGGTTTAACAACAGCTGCGTCTGCCCTTTTGAAGGAGGCTCAGTTGACACCTCTGCAATCATTAGCTGCCCCATCATCTCTGGCACATCAAACATCTGGCCAGGAGAGCTCATCAGTGCAGATTCATTGGCCTGCTGGGCGCTCTCCTAGTGGATTTCTCACTACAGAAAAACCTAAACCACAAGAAGATTGTAATTCAAGACAGGAATCATCTTTGTCCTCAAAGAGACGGCCATTGGTCATATCATCTGCACTTGGAGGCCAGTCAAAAATGACTTCTTACTTCCAAGAGCATCCATCTCCATCAAGCAGCAGAGTTAACAACTTCCCAAAGAAGTCACCTATGGCTCCAATCACGTCAGAAGAAAACCAATTGGATTCAGATAGTGTTTTGAAAACTCCAATTATATTGCCTTTGAAACGTAAATTAACAGAGTTAAGAGATGTGGGGCCATCCCAATCAAGCAAACGACTCAACTCCAGCGACCAAGGATTCCGTTCTCCTGGGTGTCCAACACCAAACACCGGACGTAAAAGCAGTTTATTAGGAGATACTTCTATGCTCTCAGCATCAAGTTCTTTCAAGGATCAACATTATAGAACACCAGCAAGTGTAGGTATTTCTGATAATCCTGATGACAATCCGAACACACAGAACCTCGGCGTTCCACTCGACCCGCAATCTTCTACTTCTGAGCGGTTAACTTTGGATTCTATTGTAGTTCAGTATCTTAAACACCAACACCGTCAATGCCCTGCTCCCATAACCACATTACCACCTCTTTCGCTTTTGCATCCACATGTTTGTCCAGAATCAAAACGTGCCCTTGATGCACCATCAAACATCACTGGCCGAGTTAATACACGTGAATATAGACATGTGTATGGCGGTATCCATGGCAGTCGCAGGGATCGCCAGTTTGTTTATAGTAGATTTAGACCATGGCGAACGTGTAGAGATGACACTGGCGTTCTATTCACGTGTCTTACCTTTCTTGGTGATTCTTCCCAAATTGCTACTGGTACCCACTCTGGGGAGCTAAAAGTTTTTGATTCAAATAGCAATAATATGCTGGAGAGCAGCGCAGGGCATCAGTTCCCTTTGACCATGGTCAAATCTTTCTTTTCTGGAGATACTCAATTACTTCTCTCTTCGAGCTCACATGATGTGCGATTGTGGGATGCACCTTCAGTGGCAGCTGGACCCAAATATTCATTTGATGGTATCAAGGGTGCAACATTCAGTCATTGTGGTACCATGTTTGCCGCATTATCTTCTGAATTATCAAGTCGGGAGATTTTATTATATGATGTCCAGACATGTAAATCTGATTTGAAACTCACAGACCAATCTTTTAATGCCTCCAGCAAAGGACATGCTTATTCTCAGGTTCACTTTAGCCCTTCAGATATTATGCTTTTATGGAATGGTGTACTTTGGGATCGTAGAGTTCCTGGTCCTCTTCATCGTTTTGATCAGCTAAGTGATTATGGTGGCGGTGGTTTTCATCCTGCTGGTAATGAGGTATGTTTGAATTTGTAGTATGCATTTAACAGTTGGGCGTATGAACTTGGGTAAGAGGTGAAAACGGGTAGGGTCAAAATGAATAATGGATTAATTATGATCACAAAAAGGTTTAGTACAATATCAATCCAAGTTTTTACATAAAGCAAGTTAGAAGGTTGTGTGCATCAGATATGAACTCTGGCTTCCTTTGACCTAGTTCTTTGTCTACTTTCTTCATTTAGATGTGGATTGATTGACCTGTAGTGATATAGATAAACCAAATTCACCGATTTATAAGTAAATCAGCTCAAATTGTCACCTTCAGGTCTAGCTTTTTAAGACAGAAATGGAGATCAATTTGGTAATATGACAATCACCTAACAATTGATCATGGCGCAAGTTGTTTTTGGTCTCACTTATAGAACAATGTTACATGTTACTTGTTTATGTATTGCTTTTCTCCGAAGATGATGTATTATTATCAAACAGGTCATTATAAATACAGAAGTGTGGGATCTCCGGAACTTTAGGCTTCTTCGTAGTGTGGGGTCGTTGGATCAGACAGTGATAAATTTTAATGCTAGTGGCGATGTAATTTATGCAATCCTTAGAAGAAATTTAGAAGAAGTTACTTCGGCATTCCAGACTCGACGTGTTAAGCATCCTTTATTCTCTGCATTCCGGACATTAGATGCAGTCAACTACTCGGACATAGCCACCATTCCCGTGGATCGATGCGTATTGGATTTTGCCTCTGAGCCCACCAACTCTTTTGTTGGGCTGGTGACAATGGATGATCAAGATGAAATGTATTCCTCAGCCCGAGTCTATGAAATTGGCAGGCGAAGACCCACAGATGATGATTCTGATCCTGATGATGCTGAAAGTGAAGAAGACGACGATGAAGATGATGAGGACATAGACGAAGACGTCTTGTTGGGAAATGATGAGGATGGTGATGATATGAGTAATGATGATGATAGTTTGAGTGATCTTGAAGATGACGACGAAGGGGATGAGGACGGTGACTTTGTGATGGATGGTGTAGACTTTGGTGGAGGTGGGATATTTGAGATAGTGAGTGAAGCAGAAGATGGAGACGAGGATGATGGCGATGACGATGATGAACTGATTGAGTCTTTGAGTAGTGGTGACGATGAAGATTTCTTTGGAGGATTCTAAATTATATCTTCTGAAATGAGTGTACCATAGTTACAGTTATTTTTGTATTAGGTTTTAGGACAGAACGAAATGAAACACCTTTCCTATCTCCCATTTTTGACAGATGGTTTCAATAGAATGCAGATCTTAGTGCCTTTTGGTAGATGTTCAAAATGATGATTTTTATCAAACAAAAACACTCAGGTCCCTTAATAGTCTTGTACTGACTTGGCCTCATTCACCTTTGGTTGGATCCTGTTAGCGTCGTTACCCTTGCAAATGCTTTGTTGTAATAAGGAGCGACAATTCGTGAAATTGCAATAGAGAGGTTACATTTCAACAGTTTTACACCACATTTGAGTTAATTTAAGACCAGTTTATAACATAAATTAATGGTCTTTGGTTGTATATGTTTGTACACATTTTTCCCTGGTGTGTTCCTAAAAACAGTTTCCATTCATTTAGATAAACCTTTTTACATCTCATCTTTACATGTCCATTACGTGATTATCATTCTTCATACACATTCTTGTAAATTTACTAAGGATAGAGACTTCAGTTTAACGAACTTGAATCAGGGCACAACATAAAGTGTAGGGTTGAGGCAGTATTATTGATGGTTTTGTCATATCATTATTCTTTGAAATTTTTAACAATATATATATTTGTGCATCAGTTGATAATGATGGCATTGTTATAATAGTGTTAAAAACAATGGAATTGACTGCCAGGCTCAAAACCAACTGAATGAAAATGTTTCAGAACACAAGAATATAACCTCTCAGAACTTCTCTTGAGATAAGGTGTATGTTCTTCAAGGCTGCAAAAATTAAAACACATGTAATTGAATATCTATCTCATAAAAGATTTACATGTTTTTGATTGCTTATAAATGAATAAAATCGATAATCAATAAATTTGTGTTGGTAATGCAATATTCTGTTTTACCAATGTACATTTGTTTTTTATAAAAACAAAGTAATTTTAGTTGAAAATTAATATATTAAACCAGCAACTTCTCTGCTCTTCTATCGTCTTTGCAAAGTTTAAGTTGTTGAGGTTGGAGAGTGGTCCGTTGGTTTAGGTTCCACCAACTGAAATAGGCCTCAACAATTCCTTCTAGAAACGACAATCAAGGTAGAAGTGCTTCTTGGTTCCTGGTTTCTCTTCCGCGAGGGACACCACATTAAGTGCAAGTCTACTCCTCTTGCATATATATTTAGGTGGTGTTTGATAACCACTTAATCCATAAGGCATGACTTAATCTTAATTGCCTAAGTTGTAAATCATGTTTGTTTAGGACTTATCTAATAAGTCACCACTTAATTAAAAAGTACAGCTAATTGATAATTTACATAATTATCCTTGATAACTACCTCACTATCCACTCCCTAATATTCCCATCCCACCTCCCACGATCATTAAAATCATTTGGCGGTAAACTTGATAAATATGTATGGCGCCAAATTAAACCTTTTAGAATAGTTATATGAGTTTAATTATCTCTATATATATCCAGAGTTGTCATTATCTCCCCAACATTCTTCACCATCTAATCAAATTAACCAATGTACGTTTTTCTCCTTTTTTTTTTTTAACAATTGGTATTTTTCTAATATGTGTTATTTTAATGTCTTCTTGATTCATTATGTGTTCTTCTCTTAATAAATTGATCGATCAAATTGTAATCAATTTTATTTGTTCTTTAGCTTTTTAGAGTTACATCATGTATGCAACAAATTATTGATTTAATTAAAATGGTTTTAATGCTTTCAACATGTAATAATTCATAAATATTTATTTGACATGCTTTATGTTAATACTGT
Organism: Erigeron canadensis; assembly: GCF_010389155.1. Classification (NCBI taxonomy): domain Eukaryota; kingdom Viridiplantae; phylum Streptophyta; class Magnoliopsida; order Asterales; family Asteraceae; genus Erigeron; species Erigeron canadensis. The sequence continues at coordinate 36,191,152 of NC_057765.1, forward strand.
AAACTGTTAAACTTATGAGTAATGTTTATAACATAGAATGCTTAATTGAGGGTCATGTGGGCTTTTATAGTGTTAGGTATGGATCAAACCGGTGAGACCGACAAATCAAAACGAATTAGAGTTAGTTGGAAAAACTTGAATGTGGTGAAAACGTTTGTCGAGGCTTGCATCCATGAGATATCTGTTAACGGGCGAGAAGGTGGAAGTTTGAAAACAATTTCATGGAAAACTGTGTCGGATGTCCTTAAAGACAGCCATAACTTGATTGTTGACCGTAAGCAAATGAAAAACCATTATGACTATCTCAAGGGGAAATATGGAGCATGGTTACTACTAAGAAACAAAACTGGAAATGTTTACGATTCATCTACTAACATGTTTTAATCTAACCGACGAGGAATGGGAGATGGAAATGAAGGTCACTTTCTTAATTATTTTATATCATTTCCCTTGGTTTTGATATCCATGTACGCGTGTAGTTATATGTTCTATTGACTGCAGAAAAATAAACACGTGGAATCTTTGAGAAACACAACATTACCATTTCCTGATCTTTGTGCAAAACTTTTTGATGAAGCAATGGCTACGGGGATAAAAAGTTGGGGTCCGAGCTCGAATGAACCAATGCCTAGGGATGAACCTCACGTGGTTGAGCCTATTGTCAATGAAGAAGAACAAGATTTGGATATTCTTGAATATACACCCCAACCGTTTTCTACAGCATCTCAATCCTCGACATCTCAATCCTCGACACCTCAATCCTCAGCCCAACCTAAGCTTGATAAAAAGAAGAAGGGTAAAGAAATGATGGCGATCGTTGAAGAAGAAATAATTGGCGTTTTGAAGATAATGGCTGGAAAACATCATTCAAAGGATCAGAAATTTGAGGTTCCTACATTTGATGATTGTCTTAAAAAGTTGAATGAGATTGGGTGGGAAGATACTGATCCGTTGTATGATGTTCCACTCGCAATTTTTTGCGAGCCAAATGATCATTATAGGCAAGCTTGGATGAAGATGAATGCCGATAAGTGTGCTAATTGGGTTAGACTGGTCGGTCGTAGTAAGGGATTTATGTGGTAAATGTACTGCCTAGTTTGATGGTAGTTTGCTTGTTTAGGAAGGTCGTATAGTTGGTTTCGTGATTCTCGTTTTAGAAGAGTCTATGCACTTGCTTTGTAATCGGTTAATTTGTCGTACGTAAGGACCATGTTGTAGGAATTAGGAATGTGTTTGACATGGTCTAGATGTGTTTTGTTTCTGTTAAAACTCATGGTATCTTTTTTGTTAATGTTTTCAATTAGATGTTTGTCATGGTTTCCAATGTGTTTAAAGTGTATCATTATTTGTTTCTCATGTTTAAAGTTAAATGTGGATTCTTGCTGCACTAAAACTCTCGTTTGTTATTTGTAAGGTTATGGATCTCGAAGAAGAAATGTTATTTTTGGTTTGTGAGACGAAGATATAATACAAGGATAGAAAGGATAAAGGATAACAATTCGGCATTAAGTGGGGATGCCTATACACTAGAGCTATTAACGGGGTCCAATACACAATGTCAAGAAATGTTACGTCTCTCTCGTGATGCATTTATCAGTTTATGTGATCATTTCAAGGAAAAAAGTTGGTTGCAAGATAGTCGCTATATAACTATCGAAGAAAAAATGGCAATTTTTTTAACTGTTATAGGACAAATGATCATATTAGAGCATTGAAACGGAGATTTCAACATTCTACGGAGACTATACATAGTTGTTTTCATGAGGTCTTACGAGGAATGATGGAATTCGCAAAAGATATCATACGACCAACACCTATTGATTCCACCTCAAATATGTCAAATCGACAAAGAAGATTAAGAGATATATTTCCAGTATATTAAATCTCTATAGTTTTCCTCAAAAGAATAAGATTTATAGTTAACCATTATTTTATTTTTCCTTTAATAAAGGGGGCAATTAGCGCGCTAGATGGAACTCTTGTGCATGCCATTGTGCCTATTAACCAACAAACCGCTTATCGAGGACGAGGAGGAGGTCGGTGCTATCAAAATGTATTAGCCATATGCGATTTCAACATGATATTTACGTTTGTTTGGGCTGGATGGGAAGGAATTGCACATGATTCTAGAATATTAACGGAAGTTGTATTTAACCCGGCTTCTGGTTTCCCATTTCCTCCACCTAGTATGTCTTATCTTTATGAGCATCTACTATAGTATTTTTCTATACGTATCAAAATATTTATGCTTTATTTTAATGCTTTCATTCTTTGTAGATAAATATTATTTGTGTGATGATGCATATGCAAACACTCGTGGGTTCTTAGCTCCTTTTCGCAATACAAGATATTGGTTAGCGGATTTTAAACGCCGACGTGCTTTAACTAAGGAAGAAAAGTTCAATCATGCACATGCGCAACTTAGAAATGTCATTGAACGTTCTTATGGTGTCTTGAAAAACAGATTTCCGATCTTAAGTAAAATGGCTCCTTACAAGTTTTCAACACAACGAAACATGGTAATTGCTTGTTTTGCGATCCATAATTATATTAGAAAATGGAAAATTCACGATCAATTATTTTTGGAAGAAGATATTTTAGCTAACAGCGAAGTACAGTCTGAAGAGCAAGTTCAAGAACAACTAGAAGAAAATGCAGAAGAAGAAGTGGATGGAACACAATGGGGTACTCAAAGCACTCAATATATGACAAATTTTCGTAATGAAATTGCTAACCGACTAGTATGAAACGATACAGTTTTAAATTCTCATGTAATTGAATTTCATATATGTAGTTGTTGCTTTAATAGCATGTTTATTTATATAACGTAATGCATATATTTAATTATAGATTTTATATTAATGTACTAGTTAAATAGTATTATATAAGAATATAAAAATATATTTGTAAATCATGAAAGTTGAAATTTTTTTGTTATAATAACGTAAATGCTTTTGATATCATGTTCATAAATATTTGTTGGTGTGATGTCGTAACTAACCATTTAATTCAAGAAGTGTTCTTTTAAAAAAACAATTATTAAATTTTAAGGGCATTATAGTAATCTTAATTATTCAGTCGGTTAATTCAGCACACAAAACAAACAACAATTATTTATTTATCGTCTTACCCGTCTCAGACACACTAAATCCAGACAGACACTTAATTCACACAACACTTAATGGAAATTTAACAAACACGCCCTTACTCTGTTTGGAGGCCTTTTAATTTGTATGAAGAGATGTTAAATTTGACCGGTAGCTATGCATTGCATATCATCTTCTAACAGAATAAACGCAGCCACGACCAAAAATGACCTGCAAAACCATTAGCTATTAGATTGAAGTGAATAATAGACAGCTGTATAAGGTATTGCATATACTCTAATTCAGAATCCTGTTTGAACTTTAAGTTTGTTCGAATCAGAAAATACCCTATGATGATAGCTATTTTAAGTGTGGTTCTTCAAAAGCTGTGGAAATCATCCTGATAAAATGAAAACACATGCATGTTAATATCAAGCTTTACTGATCCTTAAGGTTAAGAATGCTTATAAGTTCAAATATTACCATATCATATCGAATGGGTCTGATATTGCCACTCTTGGAGAAGACCTTCTTTCGAGCTTCACTAACTGATGACGGTGCTTGATGTGGAGCAACATATCTAACGTTTAATATGCATGTCTCCACTTGATTACCCGATTCCTTATTAAACTATTACGAGTACATGAATAAGTTTTCATTTATGAAGTTGAATATAGATTATAGATAGTGAACACAATCTGATCATGAGACAATCAGTTACCAGCTCTCTAGTGATATCTTTTAACAGGAATTCTGGATTAACCACTGCACTTTGAAGCATATACTTATCATTGCATTCCATGTCTAGGGGTGCCTCTTTTTGAGCTTGCATTGTAACTGAAATTTCAAGACTAGGGTATTAGCCTACTACTTTGACTCAAACGCATGCAATTGAAAATAGTCAGAAGCTAACATGAAACATTTCTAGTAGAGTTAGGCAACAAAATCCCAGTAGTTGGATCCGCAGCATACTTATTTGGTTCCGTGGTTTTCACCTGAATTCAGCAACAGCAAAAAACAGCACTAAAAACTTGTAATAGCTTAATAAAAGTATTAGCTATTGATGTTTTACTATATTTCTTAAGCTCATAGTCATGATAATAATACAGTTACCTTAAAAGCTACATGACTACCCGTTTTATTCTTTAGCTGCAGGGAAATTGAGATCTCCTTCATCAATTCAACTATAACACACACAACAGGAATGAAACTGATCAAAATTACAATTTGATATAGGAAAGGGTAATAAGTTTGAACGCCGCAGAACAAACTATTTCAAGAAATAAATTAAATATATTACATGGAAATAGAAGCTCGTTGGGTTCGATACTAAGAAGGCCTCTCATATGGGCGCCCTTACTGTTTTCTTGAAGATCATTGAATGAATTCTTACCGGATACCTGTAGGTAGCAAGTTAATCGGAACTTGAAGTTAGCTGACAAGTACGAGTAATATGTTATGCACTCAACTGTCCAGGCAAAAACATATTAAAAAACAGAGGAAAAAATTATCACAATACTTTAAGATCTATATATGTAGTTGAGTTGATATTTTCCAATCAACATATGTTTCTGTTTTGTTAGTATTTAGCTTAATTGATTCTTAAAGTAAGAATGCTTATAAAACAAATATAAGTTCAAAAATTACCTCATCATTGCGGCTGTGTGAGAAAATGGTCCTCTTCGAGAGGACCTTCTTCTCATCTTCTGTTGCTGATGACGATGGTTGATGTGGATCAACATTTTTAACGTGTAACTTGCGTTCCTCCACTTGATTACCAGATTCCTTATTAAACTATTACATGTACAGGAATAATTAAGTTTTCATTTATGAAGTTGAATATAGATTATATGTCTGGAATCCAGGACTAACTATAACATTACTGTCATTATTGCAACATCTTGATATATACATTAGAAATAGAATTCTTATAATCATGTCAAAACTTACAGTATTAGAGCTGCTCAAATTTACTGTCCCAGCATCAGATATTGAAGTCGTTGGAAGGACATCCTCTTCTATTATTCGTATCTGAGGCAGTTTAGGATCAACAAAAATAACATCTATCGTGCATTCCCATACTTGGTTACCTGATTCCTTGTTAAACTGTTGCAAGTGTAAGAAATTAAATAAGGTTCTGTTCAAGTGACTAAGGAGTTCATACTTAATAGTTTGAATAAAATCTGACACACTAATCTTATTCACCATCACTGGAGTAATCTCTTCTAGTGTGACTCCTGGTTTTACAACTGCACTTTGAACTAAATACTTGTCATTGCGTTGCGTGTCATGATCAGGATTCTCCTTTTCAGGCTGCATTGTAACTAAATGATAGTAAAAACTAGGTTTAGTCAGGTGGGGGTGTGAACTTCAGTTTTCCCTTCCATATATAGTAATAAATAGCCATGTATGATCCAATCAGATATAATAACAGGAAGCACAAATATTCAAATTAGCAAAAGATTTGGCAACAAACGTTTGATTTGGCAAGTAGATTGAGGCAACAAAATCCCGGTTGGGGGCAGAGCAGCATATGTATTCCGTCTTGTACTTTTCACCTGAAACTCGGCAACAGAAAAACTGAACTAAAAGGAAAAACTATAGCTAAAAGCTTATTAGTTCATGACAGACTTTTTCAGTGACAGTATAATTCTAGGGGTGTTTATGGGTAATCGGGTCCGGTTATCCAAACCAAATAACAACTTGGGTTGACCCGAATGGAAATTTTAAATCTAAATACCAATCCGTATCATGACATACGGGTTAGGGTTAGTTGTTCACTTGTTTGGGTAACCTGCTAACTGAATAAATAATCTTATTTGGGTTTGGGTCAGGTTTCTTATTCGGGTTTGGTTTTCTAGTGCCAGTCCTGTGATCACAACAAATTATGAATTTCAGAATAGCAAACTCTACATACATAACAAAAGCTGATGTCAAAACCAAATAGTATTATAGTAACCACAATACCTTAAATGCGACGTTACTATATGTTCTATTCCTTAGTTGCATCGAAGTTGAGATTTCTTTCATCGATTCAACTATACAGTACACAAGAGATTAAAATTACTCGAAATTTCATAAAACAAAAAGAGCACAAATATTGAAAATCTTACATGGGAAATGAATCTTTGGAGGTTTGACACTAAGAAGCTCTCCCCTGATAATGACATTTCCATTTTCCTGAAAGATTGTGAACACTAAATCATTAGTCTACCTTATACAAAATGTCTCAGTTAATTAATTGTACCCCGAAAAGCAAGCTCAAGAAATACTTACTTGAAATCGCAGCGCATTCTCAAGGTCTCTCACGACCTCAGTCATTAATGGGCGTTCTTCATAATTATCATTCAAACATTGATACGCAATTGTTGTGAACACATTCAGTGATTCAGGATTTATTTCATCCTTTATACTTTGATGTATGATATCCTTCATTTTCTTTTGGTCATAGTGATCTCGTGCCAGTTTTATTAAAGAACAAGTATTATTGTTGCTGGCACACAATCTTCCACAAATAACTTCAAATAACACAACACCAAAAGAGTAAACATCCGACTCTTTTGTTAATAACCCCGTAGCAATATAATTTGGGTCACAATACCCAGATGTGCCTACAGCTTCGGTAACAAGATATGTGTCTTGTTGGTTAGCAGGACCAATTTTGGAAAGACCAAAATCCGCAATCATGGCTTTAAAGTTTTCATTTAATAAGATATTTGAACTTTTAATATCACGGTGCAAGACTCTTTTTTGGCCCCCGTCAGGATTATGAAGGTACGCTAATCCCCGAGCTGCCCCAATGCATATATTAAGACGTTGGACCCATGTAAAATTTTTACCTAGATGGCCGTCGAGGCTGCTCCAAAACGCAAACTCGTACACAAGGATTTTTTGGATGCCTTCGTCACAAAACCCCAAAAGAGACGCAACATTTGGATGTTTGTAGTGCGAAAGCAACATAACCTCCTTCCAAAACTCCCGATTGCCTTGTCCAAATTTAGGATCTAAAACCTTAATCGCGACCGTGGTACGCCCCTCGGAGTGCGTGAGTTCTCCCTTGTACACGTTTCCGAATCCTCCATTGCCTATGCAATTTTTCTCAGAAAAATTGTTGGTTGCCTTTATAATTGCTTTTAGCTCTATTTTTAGGTGCTGAAACTTCTTGTTTAAAGCCATGTTTTTTTGACGATTCATTGAAAGAAAGAAAGAAACAGGATAGGATGGATCTACAGCTCCAAACAATTACAATTTAGTCTAGCTAGATCAATTGTAAGTTTTAATGCTCAGCAAGATCCATATAGTACGGTAGTAATAATGTCTTTATCAAATATCAACAAGTCTTTAGTCAACTCCCTGTCACAAGTTGCATTTTCAAATGTACTATGTTCCTAGCCGCCTTAAGCGACTTTTCCTTGTACTTAATTATATTCTGTTCCAATAAGTGATTAAAAAATAATTTTATATTGTTAATCAGGTGGGTTGTCCAGGGGTAACTTTTAAATACACTATGCGGGGCTCGAAAGTGAGTTTTCCCCCAAGGTCTCGAGTTCGAGTCTTGGGTTTCTCATTTCAAGGTATTTTTCATGAGGAGGGGGTTGGAGGTCCAATAAATCGTTGGTTAAAATTGCTTTCAGCACGTCATTGAAACTAAATTTAAAAAAAAAACTAGATATTTAATTATTTAGTCATATGAATTGTCTTTTAATAAGTATATAAATATAAATATAAATTTTTTTATTTTTTTGGTATTAATTTCATTGGTGGTTCATTACATTCTCAGACACTAATCTCTATCTTTTCAAGCTCTTATCTACCGCCATTATAATTCTTTTTAATAAAATCTTATTTATGAAGATTATTAATCTCAGTTGTTAGGGGAAACCTAGTGGAGATTTTCCCTTTGACACCATTGCTCGGCTTGTGATAACGAAATGATAACCAACTGTCCGCTCTCAAGTTGTGACCTCACCATTTAACGGTTAAGAGATTTGTTTCTATTCAAAAGTCACTTGAAATAAATAATAATAATAATTGTTTGGCTCAATAGTTACGTATGGTAGATGCTAACTATTATGGTCATGTATATGATACATTTAAAGTTTCATACTCAATTTACTTTCTAGCCATCGCAGGAAGTCAACTATTGCTTCTAAATGAAATAAAACCTGTGACAAAACGACAGGGGATGGGGCATGCTGCCCAAACAAAATCAAAATCAGAATAAGCATGAAGCTTGAGGTTTGTTGAACCATTGAGTAAGATACCTTAACCGCTGGTAGTTTTAACAATATAATGAACATGTCCAAATGAATCTGTTGCAGATTTTGCATAGTTTGACTTAAAGTCTGAACCGCAAAATTCAATTGTTCAGACACGTGTGAGTCAATAAATTAAGCTTACCAATTAATGATCAGTAAGTAGATTAAGGGCTACAAGGGTCTAAAAACTTCATATGTTGAGAAAAAGGAATAAAAGTAGATATAACGTAGCATTTCTTGAGGAAACTTCCTTCCTCTGAGTGAGAATGATCCCATTGTCAAGACTAAATGATTTATATACTAAAGAACATAGCTACACAAACAATGACTCATGTAGTCGTATAAATGAAATAAATCAATAAACTTGTGTTGGTAATGCAATTCCGTTTTACCAATGTACATTTGTTTTTAATAAAAACCAAGTAAATTTAGTCAAGAACAAATTAAACCATCAACTTCTCTGTTCTTTCATTATTTGCAGAATTCTTTTTTTGTTGTTGCCTAGTTTAAGTTGTCGCTGAGGTTGGAGATAGGTCCGTTGGTTTTGGTTACACCAAATGAAATAGACTTTAACTACTCGATCCTTTGAGAAATGACAATCAAGGAAGATGTGCTTCTTGGTTTCTTGGTCTTTCTTAAGTGAGGGACATCTCATTAAGCGCAAACCTACATCTCTTGCATATAGATTTACACTCGTAGAAGACCTTTTGATTTGTATGAAGAATTGCCAGTTTTGACCGGTAGCTATGCGTTGCAGATCAGTCTTCTGACAGAATAAGCACATCCAAAACGAAAGTACGGCCTGCAAAATCGTCAGTTATTAGATTGAAGTGAATAATAGACAGTTGTTGCATACTCTAAGTCAGAACCCTGGATCTGACACAGACTGATTTGAAGTATTTAAATAATTTCATGTTGTATTCGGTGAGAATCTAACCATTGGCAACTCAATAAATTCTCTTTAGATTGCACAGATCTAATTATCTTTATCATGTAGTAAAACAGTAGATCGGGTTTGAACTCTGAGAATGTACTTAGTGATATGGGCATAAATAACTCGTATGATGTTCATCAGTACAGAAGAATTCAGGATACGGATTGTGTAGTTAAAAAACAAGAGGCGATTGAGAAAATGCCCTATGATGATGATGATGACAATTTTAGGCGTGGTTCTTCAAAAGCTGTGGAACTCATGCTGATGAAATCAAAACACACGCATGTTAACTTACTAGCTTAACTGATCCTTAAGGTTAAGAATGCTTATAAGTTCAAATATTACCTCATCATAGCGGATGTGTCGAAGATTGGCACTCTTGGGGAGGACCTTTTGCTACGGAGCATCTCTTCCTGATTACAGTGGTTGATATGGAGCAACATATCTAACATTTAATATGCACGCCTCCACTTGCTTACCCGATTCCTTGAGTACATGAATAAGCGTTCATTTATGAAGTTAAATATAGATTATAGATAGTGAACACAATCTGATTGTGAGACGAATTAGTTACCAGCTCTTTAGTGATATCGTTTAGCAGGAATTCTGGATTAACTATTACACTCTGAAGCAAACACTTATCATTGCACTCCATGTCTTGAGGTGCCTCCTTTTGAGCTTGCATTGTAACTGAAAATTTAAGACTCGAGTATTATCCACAAACTGGATTCAAACGCACGCAATTGAAAATAGTCAGAAGCTAACATGAAACATCTCTAGTAGATTTAGGCAACAAAATCCCAGTAGTTGGATCAGCAGCATACTTAGTTGGTTGCGTAGTTTTCACCTGAAATTCAACAACAGCAAAAAACAGCACTGAGAACTTGTTACAGATTAATAGAAGTATTAGCTCCGGATGTTTTTCAACATTTCGTAAGCGCGTAGTCATGATAATAGTACTGTTACCTTAAATGCTACGTGACTATTCGTTTTATTCTTTAGCTGCAGGGAAATTGAGATCTCCTTCATCAATTCAACTATAACATACACAATGGGAACAAAATAATCACAATCACAATTCCATAAAGGATAATAAGTTTAAACGCAGAACAAACTAGTTCAAGAAATGAATTAAATATCTCATAATTTTACATGGAAAATGAAGCTCGTGGGGATCGATACTAAGAAGCCCTCCCATACTCGCGCCCTTACTATTTTCTTGAGTTTGATCATTGAATGAATTCTCACCGGGTACCTGAAGGTAGCAAGTTTAACTCGAAGTTAGTGATAACTGAAGTATACGTTATGCACTTAACTATGCAGGCAAAAACACATCAAGAAAACAGGGGGGAAATCACAATACTTCAAAATCTATGTAGTTGAGTTGATATACATGTTCACGATGAGCAAGGACAGTGATATTTTCCAATCAGCATATCTTTCCAATTTGTTAGTATCTAGCTTAACTGGTCCTTAAGGTTAACACTGCTTATAAGACTGTTTAAAACAAAGAATGCTTATATGACAGATGCAAGGGAAAATATTACCTCATCATTGTGGATGTGTCGGAAATTGGCACTCCCGGAGAGGCCCTTCTTCTGAGCTTCTCTTTCTGATGACGATGGTTGATTTGGATCAGCATCTTTAATGTTCAATTTGTATTCCTCCACTTCATTACTCGATTCCTCATTAAACTATTGCGGGCAAGAATGAGTTTCCATTAATGAAGTTAAATATAGATTATGGATACAGAACACAATTTGATCATGATACAAATCAGTTACAGAGCTGATATCTTTTGGTAGGAATCCAGGACTAACTATAATATCACTGTGATTATTGCAACCTGTGATATATACTCGTACTTTATAATTCCTATAATCATATTAAAACTTACAGTATTAGAGTTGCTCAAATTTTCTGTCCTGGCATCAGATTTTGAAGTACTAGAGTTGCTTAAATTTTCTGTCCCAGCATCGGATATTGAAGTTGTTGGAAGAACATCCTCTTTGGGGCCTTCTGTTGGTCGTAGCAATGGTCGCTTAGGAGCAACAAAACTAACATCTATTTTGCATTCCCCTACTTGATTTACTGACCCCTTGTAAAACTATTACATGTATATGAAATTAAAAATGTGTCCGTTCAACTCATTACGGAGTTAATAATTTGAATACAATCTGATACACTAATTTCATTTACCATCTCTCGAGTCATATCTTTTAGTGAGAATGCTGGAGTTACAACTGCACTTTGAACCATAAATTTATCATTGCATCTCATGTCATGATGAGGATCCTCCTTTTGAGGTTGCATTGTAACTAAACGATAGTAAAAGCTAGATTTAGTCAGTATGTGGCGTGAACTTTACTTTTCCCTCTTATCTAATTAGAGATAATAACAGGAAACAAAAACATTCAGATTAGCAAAAGATAACTAACATTTGATTTGGCAAGTAGCTCGAGGCAACAAAATCCCGGCATGGGGTAGAGCAGCATATGTATTCGGTCTTGTACTTTTCACCTGAAACTCGGCAAGAGAAAACATGAACAAAAAGGGAAAATTAGAGTTAAAAGCTTACTAGTTCGTGATTATAAAGATTTGGTCATAATGACTTATATCAAATATGAAATATTTGTGGATTTCACTAACACATAAAACTTTCATTAATCCAGGGGTGTTTATGGATCATCAAATATACTTTGACCTTTTAGTCAAATATGTTTTTCTTAGGGGTTTTGCAAATGACAGCCCTATAAGTTGTCATTAACGTGCAATCGTGCATGAATAGTTATACTTTATCATAAAATTCATGGGCTTTTGATATGAAAAGTACAATTTTTATTAGCAAAATCCTTTTCTTAGTAATGATTAAACAGTGAAACTTCGTACATATTATTACCCTTTCTTATAAAGTGTCACTATATTCCTTAGATAGGGTTTAAGTTTAATTGTGATGTGACTGACTTTTCCAATGACAGTGTGGTTAGGGGTTTTTATGGGTCAGATTACTCGGGTCGGGTTATCCAAACCAAATAAGAACTTGGCTCGACCCGATTGGAAAATTTAAATCTAGAGATACCAATCCAATAATGGCATACAGGCTCGACTTAGTTGTTCACTTATTTGGGTCACCCGATAACCTAACAAATAATCTTTTTCGGGGTTGGGTCAGGTTTCTTAATTATTCTGGTTTAGTTTTCTCGGCCTGTAATCGCAATGAATGTTCAATCTTATATCTATAATTTCCATAATACTAACCACTACATACATAACAAAAACGAAAATTGATGTCAAAGCCAAATAGTAACAACAATACCTTAAATGCGAGGTGATTAAATGTTCTATTCTTTAGTTGCATCGAAGTTGAGATTTCCTTCATCAATTCAACTATACAGTACACAAGGGATTAAAATTCCTCGAAATTTCACAAAAGAAAGGGCAACAACAAATTAGAAATGGAAAGGGCTGCCAATATATCTTACATGGGAAATGAAGCTCTTGAGGTTTGACACTAAGAGGCTCTCCCTTGATAATGAGCTCTTCGTTTTCCTGAAAGATTGGAGATCACAAAATTATTACCAAAAGTCGTATAGCTCGAAGGAAGCTCAAGAAATACTTACTTGCAATTGCAACGCAATCTCAAGGTCAGCCACGACATCGGTCATTAAAGGGCGTTGTTCATAATCATCATTCAAACATTGATAAGCAATTGTTGTAAACACAATCATCGAATCAGGATTAATTTCATCCTTTATACTTCCATGGATGATATCCATCATTTTCTTGTGCTCGTAGTGATCTCGTGCCAGTCTTGTTAAAGAGAAACTTGTATCATTCTTGGCATACATTAATCTTCCACAAAATACTTCAAATAACACAACACCAAAAGAGTAAACATCCGACTCTTTTGTTAATAAACCCGTAGCCATATAATTTGGGTCACAATACCCGGCTGTGCCTACAGCTTGGGAAACAAGAAATGTGTTTTCTTGGTTAGCAGGGCCAATTTTGGACAGACCAAAATCGGCAATCATAGCTTTCCAATTTTCATCTAATAAGATGTTGGAACTTTTAATATCACGGTGCAAAACTCTTTGTTTGGTCCCGTTAGGATCATGAAGGTATGCTAAACCGCGAGCTGCCCCAATGCATATCTTAAGACGTTGTACCCATGTAATTATATCAGTATGGATATACCGGTCGAGGCTATTTCTAGAAGCATACTCGTATATGAGGATTTTTTCTTTGCCTTGATCACAAAACCCCAAGAGAGAAGCAACATTTGGATGTCTGTAGTGTGAAAGCAGAATAATCTCTTTCCAAAACTCGGGATCACCTTGTCCAAATTTACGATCTAAAACTTTTATGGCAACTAAGGTATGGCCCTCGGAATGGTTGAGTTCTCCCTTGTACACTTTCCCGAATCCCCCTTCCCCGATGCAATTTGTAAAGTTGTTGGTTGCTTTTTTGATTGCTTTTAGCTCTATTTTCAGGTGATGAAACTTTACGTTTAAAGCCATGATATATTGAAAAAAGAGGAATAATGGATATTCAGATCCAAACAATTACAAATCTTCTAGCTAGAATAAGAGCTTGGATCATGACCTGAAATTATTTGTATCTTTTATGCTTGATTAGCAAGATGTGTACTGTAGTAGTTATGTCTTTAGTCAACTCCTTTACAAAAATTGCATTTTCAGGTCTATAGTGGTACAGTATATTTTGTGTTCATTGAAAAATTGGTCCCTCTAGGTTGTCCAGTTTAGCAATGAGGTCCTTTTTTAGTTTACAAGCAATAGCAGTTTTTATTTTGAGAATTTTATTTGCAAAATTGTTTTCTTTTTAAACCATTAACTAATATACAAGTTTTCAATAATGTATTTGGATATGTGTGAGTGTTATATGTTTTTGCAGTCTGGAAATGAATTAGACAAGTTGGAGGGTTCTATTTCGTTTCAAATTTCCTTTTACCATCTTCAAGCTTTTCAATAATCCGATGGTTCTTATTATTATTATTATTTTTTTAAGTTTTCTCTATTTTCAATATAAGTTTTAATATATAAAGTTAATATTGTAAAAGTTCATTATATAATCTATGAATTTGTTTTACTTTTCTATTTAAACGTATTAATGTTATGTTTTATTTTTATATAAAATAAAAGGTGATTTTATATATTATTTTAAATATACATAAAAAAAGATGTAAAAATTGGGAAAGTTTAGAGATCACTCTCTTACTTGCAACTTAGAAGATCCTCATCCATCTCTATTTTGGTGAGATTTGAAAAGATGTCGAGTGAAATGAGCTGAAATGTTTTTATTGAATAAAAATGAGGTGCCAAATTAAAAAAAAAGAAAATGATTAATAATTTAACTCGTAAATCTAAAAATCAACCTAAATCTTAAATATTGGACATGTGAATTCCACTAATTTTTTTTACTAATCTTGTCTCCTGATTTTTTTCACATGTATTCCACAATTAGGTTGATTTGTAGGTATACAAATTAAATTGATTTATCATTATCCTTAAAAACATCGAATGTTTATAGAGCACTAGTTACAAATTGTTTTTCTCTATAAATATACATAGTCTGTACAAAACTAGGGCACATGGGGTTTGAATATTTTAACAACAATGTTAATGGAAGCCCTTTGGGCTCTAAATAACAATCCTAATTATGTTAACTTTTATTAAATATAAATCAATGATATTGTTCATTAACTGCTTATGACTCATCAACAATTAACTCCTATTTTAATTTACTCTCATATTTTATTCCATTATTATTTACTAATTAACAAGTCAAACAATTAAAAATTTTAAAACAATATATTACATTATTATTTCTCTAACATTTCATGTCATTATAAATTTATTCTGTGTGTAATATATCCATTATTTTTGTTATACTTGATATACATATCCATTTGACTTTTGTGTCATAAATAAGTGTTACTTTGCATCTCTTATTTATTTCGTGTCATAAAAAATTGTTACATATCTATTTCATGTTGCTCTTATTTCGTCTTTTCATTTATTTTGTATTACGGTTTATACTTTGCTTTATACACTTTTTTTTATTTACATGTTAAAACTTTGTTTCATTTTTTTATGCAGTAGTGTACACAAATACCGCTAATCAGATCACAAATTATGTTTTTAATCTATTCTAGTTATGATAGTTTATAAATGATATAATTTTGCTAGTTTGTAAAAGAAGTAGTCGACAACATGTACTATATGATTAAAAACTAAAAGTTGGAAGGAAAAAAAAAACCATTCAGGAGGGTTAATTTGAAGTCTACGGCTAAACATGATTCAAAAATGGAAACAAATAATTTATTAGTTATAAGCAATTATTGAATGAAATTCTTGATCAATATTTAACTAAAGTTAACATAAATAAAATTGTTATCTAGAGCCTAAAGGGCTTTCATTAGCCTTTGATATCAATATATATTATTCCGTTTTATTCTACAGAGAGTATACTATGCTAGTATCATTTGATAGCCTTTACAAATATTCACCCTATTCATTGCAAACTTAAATATTTGACACGATACTTAACTACAACATGAACTAAATTTAATGCGAACTCCCTATACTTAAATGTTGGTTAAGATACTTTCGTGTATAAGAACCCTTCTAATAGAACTGATTTTGGTCAATTTTTTTCTGGTCAAGGCTAACCACATTGTCTTCACAGGTATGATCTTTAACTAATTCATGGAAACGTATATAAAATGATCAGGCCGGGTGTTTAGTTGTCTTTGCATGTTCCCTTGTGTCGCTTTAACCGTCTTTACCTTTTTATATTTCATCTCCAATGACAATATGCTTGCTAATGTGCTCTACCAAGGATACTAAGTTAGTAAATTTCAATATTTTATCATTGTAGTTTCGAAATGCTCACCAGTTTTCCATCAAAATGTTTGAGAGCAAACTAATTTCATATTATTTTTGTAGGGTCAACTTTTTTTTTTTCTTTTTATCATATGTGTATGCATGTAAATATAGATGAGTTTTAATTTAATATAGATGATAATCTAGTATGGCCGTATAGGTAATTTGAGTTTTAGTATACTGGGTTAGAGACAAAATTTGTTTAGTGTGTTGAATACTTGAATTAATTTGCTAAAACAGTTTACTTACGTGTTACTAAGATGACCAGTATGCTTGAACATATTGAAAATAAACTTATAAAATAAGGCCTTTATTCATTCGGAATTTAAATTAACCACACTTTTGATCGTTTTCTATACAAAAATCGGGGTCTTTAGACATCTATTCAGTATTACGAGTATAACTTTCGAGTTGATTTGGTTGTTATAGTTGTTTCAATATTGATGTAAATTCTAACTTCTCGCTACTATTCATTTAATTATAAAATTCCTAAATGCCAATGATAGTAGAACTTGGGGGTGTTACACCAACCTAACTACATTCCTAAAGCTAGTTAATTAACAGTTTAATCCTGCTTTAGTGTGTTGCAGCGGTAACCGTTACTCAAACCGTCAACGATCAGTTTTGATGGGTTTGAAGAAATTGATTCTGTTTAATTATGATACTTAATACGCATTGGCATAGAAGGCGTCCCAAGAGAAACTCATAATCATATTTGATTCTGACTCTCTCTAACACCCGTAACACATTGTTTTTTTATATATCCAGATGGATCTATCAACAGACCCTAGCGATACGGGCCATTCACCACAACCATCAGACCGAGCCCCTGATGCTGAGTTCTGGCCACTATCAGGAAAACCGTATTTCTATGTTGTTCTGAACCAGTACCACCTTGCAAACAGGTTTCAACTGGTATTTTTCGAGTCCCACTGCACGTACCCTTAATTAATTCCTTGCACAAAAAACTACAACTTATTTTATATATAGCTCAAAACCAAAATGATGCATTAATTTATTTATTTTTGTTTAATTTCAATATGTATGTATCTTTAGATCATCCCATGTAGAATAACCGAAAAGCTTCCTGCTACTAAGGTTCCTGCCAAGATAATTTGTCGCGGAAAGGTGTGGGACCTGTTTTACCTTGGCAATCAGACAACATTCAAGAAATTTGAAAAACAATCTTGGGGAAAATTTGCGACAGACAACGATCTTGCAGCAGGGGATGCATGTGTGTTTGAGTTGACTGAGGGAAGTTGTGACAGTAGTAATATTGAGTTCAAAGTTCAGATTCTTAAGAACAATTTCCCATCTGAATTGCTTGGGAAAGCCGAGGGCTTAACCGCGAACAACCCCATATCCGTAGAATAGGCCAATAGGGCCATGGCAGTTAGGCTTTGGATCTGATTTGGTCAGGTTTGTTCGTATGTCTTTTGGTAGTCACATCGTCTAGTAGTAGTGATGCAGTATGCTTTTTAAGGCCTTTTTTTGGTAAAATCAGATGACTTATGTTTTTATGATCAAAATGCATGTGGTTATATGCATCATGGGCGGGTTGGCGATGGGTCAAGAGTCAAGACAATAATGATTACATTGTCTTGGTCAAGTTGGGTTGACCCGAAACTTGGGACACTGATTCTTTAAAGGGGGTATTATTATGACATTAAACATGTAAAACAAAATTATCTACAAAATGAGGGTTTAAATACCCGTGCTACGCACGTCCAGTTTGAAATATATTCGTTGCATGTATAATGTTGTGGGTATTTTAAATCGTTAATGAAACTCAAAGGTTGAGACATTGATACAAGAGAATGTAACAAATAGTTAATAAAATGATACATGTCGTATAATTCATATTACAATGTCCGCTTAGTTACACAGATACATACGTACATAGATATTACATATGTACATGATGTGATAATAAACATTAAAAGAGCATAACTCCTTTCGGTAAGACATGAACACTGTATATAAAGACTGAAAAGTACATATTAGTAATCACGTAAGTATAGAATACAGTTATTCAAGCAATCACGATCGTCCCTCAAACTTACACTTAAACATCACCTACAACTTTTCTGTAGCCAATACCATTCAGTATGTCACTCTGAAAGGAAAAAGTTATCCAATTTGAACCCTTCTGTATGATTTGATAGTCTATTGTTGATATGTCGTCTTAGGTGTTGTTACCATATCTACACCATTTATTAATTGACAACCAAATCATCTTAGATATGACAATAATCCCACCTAGGAATTTTTATCACTATACAAAAATGTAGATAAATAAAGGCATATTCGTTAAAGAAAAAAGGATCAGGACTGGCGAAAAGATCATAATCGGGATAGCATAAAATACACTTTTGATCAGATGATATAACTTTGCTTGATGTTTGATCTTGTAAGCAGACATTCCCACCAAAAAAAACTTTCTATAACACCAACCGCCTTTGCTTCCCAAAATGCATGCTACAATCAATCTGCGGATTAAGAAAATCGTTTCAATAAGAATGCAGGTAAAATGCATTAAAGCTGAAAGAAACAGCGTCTTTAGATCAATCGTCAGAAAAAGATCAATAACAGCATAAAGAATAATTCTAAAACAAAATTAAAAAGCATGATGAGAAATTGAGTTAGAACAACTAAGAAGCAAGACAATAACGATGAGTAGATGAACAATTAAGAAAACTATAGTTTTGACCATAGTACTGAGATGATTTCATTGATACATTCACACACATCAATATATATAAACATACCAAGAAAAGCTAAAAAGAAAGGTATTGTCCATTATCCCGACTCCAATATATCACTAACAAAACAGATGATAAATACATCTAACATCATATTTCTCGAATATAAGCAATTGGTTTTAAGTTATCAATCGTAGGTCCCCTAGCAACATACAACAAAAATGTCCAAGAAAACAAAGCCAACAATCTAAGATGACATTTGCTTTTTGCTAGAAGTTTAAATTATGCTCTATACTTTATTTTTTTACATACACATATACTCTTTGATTAAATGTAAAATTTTACATACATAATAGTTATATTTTTTTTCTTTTACCAAAGATTTTTTTATGTTATTCATTGATTATATATTGTTTGATTTTTTAAAATGTTTTTTAATAACATGTTTTTTTAATGTGTTTTTTAATAACAGGTAATATTTTTTTTATAATTGTATGGTGATATTGAATATTTTTAAACATGTTATTATATAATTGTTCATATGTTATCAATTTATTTAGTTAGGCGAAGTTCTATAATTTGTCATAAAATCTCAAAACATATTGAAATGAAATATACAAGATGTGTTTTAAATCTACCCATCCATCAGACATGACTAGAGACTAGTATTTATATATCTAATGAAAGAGTAGTTATCCCAGCTTTCTAAAGCCATCCACCTCAACTTGAAATAATCACTAAACATTGCCACATATTCTATGTGACATTTCCATATTTTTTTTCACAATATTTATTTTATTATCTGCATAAATTTAGCAACAAAAATCTAAGCCCAAATAAAAAATATTTATCAATAGATCTATATTTCTTCAAATCCATACTAGGAAATCAAAAAATTTAGTTATAATAATTACATTCAAATCTTTTAACTAAATAAATGAAATTTTTTTCTTCTTAACCGATAGTCCAATATTAACTACTTTTATGTTTGAGACCATTCTATATGTAGTCATTATATAGAATTAAGAATGTCATGGAAATTTTAAAAAACTACGAAATTGTCACGTACAACACCCAGTGCCATTAGTTGGATTGTGCTCTAGCCATTCTTAGTGATATATTTTATTTTATTTTCATTAAATTATTTTTTATATCACATCTCATCCTTTATTATAGAGGTGCAAATACCAGTTAACCGGTTCCGGTTATTTTTTTTAATAACCGAAACCGGTTATTTTTTTTAAAAAAAAAAACCGATTTCGGTTAACTGGTACCGGTTAATAACCGGTTTGGGTTCTAAAAAACTATATCCGATGTAATCGGTTTCGGTTAATAATAACCGGTTAACTGATCCCGGTTAACCTATTTCCGGTTTTTTTTAACCGGTCTCACAACAACACTTGCATACTTGAGCTGCTTAATTAATTCTTACTAATGTGAACACATTAAATGACTTGTGATAATAGTCTCTTTATATTTGATCGACTCCATCAAGTCTAGCTGCTTAGAGTTGCTTGGAGCAGAAACAGAACACAGCAAGCAAGCATTACAAACACAACCGAAACAGGAGCAGCAAGCAAGCAAAAGCAACAACTCAACCGAAACAGGAGCAACAACAGCATTAGCTGGATCACAAACACAACAGAAACTACAAACCGGCTTGATTTTCAAACAGAAACAGAACACAACAAGACAGAAACAGAACACAGCAAAAGCAGAAACGAAATAATATTATATATTATTAATAATATATAGGTTAACCGGTTATAGGTTATTTTTACTTTAAAAAAACCGGTTATCAGTTAACCGGTTAATAATCGATTATTGTTTTGAAATCCATGATCGGTTACTAACCTACGGTTAATAATAACCTATAACCAGTACAGTAATAACCGGTTAGTAACCGATTAGGTTAACCGGTTTTTTTAATAACCGGTTAGGTTAACCGGTTTTTTTGTGCACCTCTACTTTATTACAAGTAAATATTTAGTAAGCAATAGCCGCATATTGTGCAGGTAAAAAAATCTAGTATATATATATATATAATATTAGCTATAACAGACAAATACCCTTCCACCCTCTCTCATTGTTATCCTTTCTATAAAGAAATTTCTTTCTCTCTGCCTCTGGCTTTCTTTCTTGTCTCCCTTTTAACTACTTTTATGTTTGAGACCATTCTATATGTAGTCATTATATAGAATTAAGAATGTCATGAAAATTTTAAAAAACTACGAAATTGTCACGTACAACACCCAATGCCATTAGTTGGATTGTGCTCTAGCCATTCTTAGTGATATATTTTATTTTATTTTATTTTCATTAAATTATTTTTTATATCACATCTCATCCTTTACTACAAGTAAATATTTAGTAAGCAATAGCCGTATATTGTGCAGGTAAAAAAATCTAGTATATATATATATATATATAATATTAGCTACAACAGACCAATACCCTTCCACCCTCTCTCATTGTTATCCTTTCTATAAAGAAATTTCCTTCTCTCTACCTCTGGCTTTCTTTCTTGTCTCCCCTTTTCTCTCTCTTTTTCTTCTTCTATGCCGGAGATGGAGTCGTCGGAAATTTTTTTTTTTTTTTATCAAAATAAGGGTCAAACTATGAAAGTCTTTGTGTTTGGACGAGATATAGCCGATAATAGCCGAGATTGACCGAAATTTGACCAGCCTGATGTATGGGTCTCATAATGAAGATCTCGTACCAGTGAATGCCCAATAAGCAATATCTCGGTGAAATATCGCCAAATCTTCGAGATTTACAACACTGCCATTTACCCAATCCACACATGCTTGGTTCAGGCGGTTATGTTATTATGTTTTTGTGTTGCTCTTTAATATGTTCAAATGTCCTATTAACTATGTATTGTTAGAGATCCGATAAAGTGTGCTATGTGGTATTTTTGTTACTCTTCTCTAACCTTAATGTTAATAGGTGATACTTGGCCTTAACTCGGCCGACAAGTATGATAACTAAACGCTTTACACTCTTACTTTTGCCTCATTTTGGCCGGAGGTCCTCATGAAAATAGTCTCTCTACCTTTGGGTAGAGGCAAAACTATCTACATCTCACCTCCTGCACACCAAAAGAATGAACCCGAGACTCATTTTTTTGCAAATGCGTGTTGCATTAGATGCGCCCGATGCATGTGTATACGGTTATATACACATGCATACTCGGAGACTTTTCGAAGATTTGAACAAGGTTCCCTTAACCAAGTATCATAACTATTGCACAATGCATAAATTTTGCCCCTCTTTCACTATTTCTAGTAGAGTCTCAAAATATGGTTTGCACAGTCTCGGTTTTTATGTCATCTTTTTATTAGGGCCTTGTTCGCTCTTCTTCATTTGAATGTGCCCCGTCAATCTCGATGTTGTGACCCATAACTAAGACAACACTAATGCCTGACTAAAACTCTCAAAACTCACTGTTTTGTATATGTTTTATTAAAATACACAAAATTTGATTGTGTGTTTTAATAAAACATATACAAAACAGTGAGTTTTGAGTGTTTTATTTATGCATTAGTGTTGTTTTAGTTATGGGTCGCAACATCGAGATTGGTGACGGGACACATTCAAGTGAAAAAGGGGAACGGGATCCAAATCAAATGATAACATAAAAACCAAGACTGTACAACTATATTTTGAGTCTATGCAAGAGATAGTGAAAGAGGGGGCGAAATTTATGCATTCGGAAACAATCATGATACTTGGTTATAAAAAGCTTATCAAAATCTTCAAGAAGTCTCTGAGAATGCATGTATATATGTATATATATATATATATATTGGGGGATGGGAATATAAGGCTGTTAGATACCTAAATTTAGGTGTGGAACACTCACATATTATTTTTTTAATCCATAAAAATCATGGGGGCCATGTGATTTAATTAAAATTCAACAAATATTAAATAATTAGTATGTGAGGGGTTTCACACCTAAGCTTAAGTGTCGGATAGCTTTATATTCACTTTTCTCAAATATATATATTTGTTACTACACAAATTACAACACAAGAAGTTAAGCTAAAACTGTCAACTTGTAAAAGGTAAGGTATATTTTTTGTTTTATATTATCTTTCATATAAGTGTAGGTACCAAATGCATAACTTAAGATATAAGTCGGTGAAGACTTATATATATATTTTTATTCTTTCATATCATATTTTAGGGTTAGTTTCAGTTTTTATATTTTTTTTTTCTCTCGAGCTTTTATATTAGGGATTAGTATCGTAAAATGTAACAAAATTTGGACGAATGTATATAGTGTGGAATAACTAAAGTTATGTTCATTGTATGTAATCATCTTTAAAATTATGTGTATTGTATGTAAGAATGTATCCGACCAATCAAGAAACTAACAAGTGACAGCTATATATGGTTGTCACGTATGCATTCTTACATACAATACACATAATGTAAAGATGCATGATTACATACAATGAAGACAACTTTAGTCATTTCACACAATAGACATTCGTCCAAAATTTATTACATTTCACGATACTTATCCCTTTATATTAATTTGTAAGATCATCTTGATCTTTTCTGTTTCATAATATAGAGATAGGTTTGAGAGGTGTAGTGAGGATAATTGTATGAGTGTTTATGTTTAGATAAGCTCATCCTATAGTAGTGGACGATTAATTGTTTCTTGTATTATTGACAACACTCGTTTGAGGACCGTTTTTATTCTTCTGAGTAATAAATCATTAATTCTTTATTAGAGTTGTTATTTTTACAAGATCCGAATGATATAAGTTATACGTTGGATTATTTTATGTATTATGGATGTATTATTTGTATATATAATTATGTATTAAGTTGAAAGAAACTTTTAATTGTTTTTCGAACATAGTAGGTGAGTAGTATTTTTTGGGACACTGGTCAGTAGCCATGCATAACCATTTATTTATTTTTTGTTATTATTTTAATATTTTTATCATGGTAGCTCTAAGTCTAAACATTCATGTTTGATTTTGTTGTTGTATTTAGGACGGTGATGAAAAGATAGATGAGTTTAATTTACATCAGGGGAGGAAGTAGTAGGAACTAGGAAGTGAGAAACCATCAAATGTTTAAAAGCCAAAGATAAAAAGGAAATGGGGCAACAAAGTGACTCAAGGAGTGAGGATTAAAATTGAACTAGAAGTACTGAATGTATACTTACATAAGCCTATTGAGCAGTGATAGTCTGATGGATCATGCCGACCCATCAGGCCCATAAACATTTAATATGTAACTTTATGAAAGCTGTTTTTGTAAGTTCAATTCATAAATTCCAAATTTTTGTTTCCTTTTTATTATATATATAAAAAAATTATAACATACAACCACAAAGTTAGCATTCTCGAGCAACTAAATTCTTGTTTTATGCTACAATCAAGAATCAACTTTTGGTATAATTCCAAATGAAATCGTCTAAACTTTGTCAAATAAATATTCGAATTATTATTTTAGAAAGTGATTCACGTAATTTAAAGATGAGTAAAGAATTAAAGTCATTGATTTCTTAACTCGTTTAATCCACCTACAAAAAATGCTCGGAGATAACATTATTTAGTGAACAACAGAAAAAGGTTAATTCCTGTTTTTCAACTTGTCAAAATTAGGATTAATAATGGTTCACTATTATTAATCTAGTATATATTTAATAAATTTCAATACTTTTATCAAGAATAGAAACAAAACACATATTTTATGATTTTAGTTTAGGATATTTAATAATTAACTTTATTTAATATACATCATAGGTCACATTTTCCTTCAAATATATATTCATTAAACATTTCAAATGATGTGGTCATAGAGTTCCACATATTTGAACAAGAACATTTGATTTTGTTTTGAACAAGATTGTTCTCACCTTAGATATGTTGGAGTATTTTTTTTATTTTATTTTTGAACGGCTATGATGGAGTACTTCTTTTAATGTGCAAATATGTCTCATTTCTACTATTCCATTATTTTAAGTGTAAATGATGTTTGATTAAGTATCAAAAACTAATGTAAATGACATACATATTGAAAGAATGCTTGAATGTGAAACTAAAAGCAAATAAAAATCCCAAGTGAGGACCACATGAAGTCTTGCGGCTGCTATTTGTAGCTTTCTTATTCAGATAAAGAAATGAGATGAAAAAATCAATAAAAATCTGAGAAGTGGATTCGATTAATTGCCTATGCGGCTGCTATCTATATATCTAGTGGCTTTCTTGGTTGAGGACTGAAAAAGATATAAGTTG
Source organism: Erigeron canadensis (assembly GCF_010389155.1). NCBI lineage: Eukaryota > Viridiplantae > Streptophyta > Magnoliopsida > Asterales > Asteraceae > Erigeron > Erigeron canadensis. The sequence goes on from NC_057765.1 coordinate 36,216,303, forward strand.
AAAAACATTCTATATTTTCGTTTTATACTTTTAAAAGTATTGGTAAAAGGCTGCGTACGGTTTTTGTTGGTCAAAACCTCCAACCAAATAATTAAATGTCAACTTGAATGGATTGCTGATTTATCTGGCATGACATATGACATATACATGTGTCATTTATGTATCACAGTTTAGGTACGGTGATCATATGGTACAACTGAAACAGTAGACAATACAAACGTAATATGGTTAAGTGCACCGAAATACAACCAACTAATCATCAAAATTTATTGTGTGTACGAACTCTAGGTTGACTTTATTGTATTCAAGAAACTTGAAATTATGTTTATTGTGAACATAAAACGGATGTGGGAAGGGTTACTTCACATAAAACTTGTTTATTTTCATATTTTTTTTATTGTGTGCATAAACTAATCTCAAAAAGTTATTGTGTGCATGTCACATAAGCAGTCAACGTGAAAGTAGTGACCGACTAACTACTTACCCGGTAACTTTTGTTTACTATGGGACTCTTGAACAAGTTTCATGAATACAATAAAGCCGACCTAAAGTTCGTGCACACAATAACTTTTCAGGATTAGTTAACTGCATTTCGGTGCACTTGGCCCATATAATATAATAAAGTTTGATAGATAATCAGAAATTATTATACGATTATCAATTTCAATATGAAAATAATTAATACGAGTGTCATTAGTCGACCAGATTTGGTTGATTATTTGTCATCCATAAAAGCACATTTACACTCCTATAACATTATAAATAAACAAATACAAATTATTAGTTATTGTAAAATAAATATTATAGTATAACAAATATGATCAGTCACGAACCAAACACGTGGGTACGAACAATATGAAGTCATGAACCACTTCTTCCCTTGTGCAAATAGAGATACTCATGCAAATCACAAAAAGCACCAATTGCACGGCTAAATGCGGAGCCCGTACATTAGACCCCCGCCGATCATTTCACCATCTTCCCTCTATTAATACGTACCCTTAAATTTTAAATATATTGATTTCATCACTTAACACCATGCTATATAAACACATGTTAATCTTGTACTGTATAACGCAAAATGTCGTCCATAATCTGGATCTTAATTTTAATTTAGCATTAAAATTGACATAATTAACACTATCTTTTTGGTCAAATCACCACGTATGATCATCACATCTTAATATAATAATTTGGTCGTTCAAAAAAAAAACACCTAGTATGTTCACATGTAATATTTGATTACTAGGCACTTTTTTGCATTAAATTCGTTCTACAACAATTTGACCATATATACGGAAATATAATTATTTAGTACCGCATTGCTTTATTGAATCATATCCTAGCTTTGAGTTTTCTATATATATATCTCATCCAATTCATCAAATAACCCACAAAACATTAGACTTATTAAAAAGAGCGGGGCCGGATAATAATGGCATCACAATATTGTATCAACTTATTGGTGTCTAAAACAAACGGTTTTGTTATTACTAGCAATGCTCAACGTTCACGATGTCGTTTGATCGGTTCTTCTACACATAAAACGACCACCAAGCTTATTTGCCGGTTCAAGTCATCACTGCCTCATTCGCTACGAGCTAACATTGCAATGCCAACGAAACGAGGCAGCAGTTTCCCAATCGTAGATCACCGCCAATCCATGGTATATATATAGTTTTCTAGACGAGTGTTTATTACTTATTGATGTTATTGTTTCTAATTGTTGCGCGCAACAAAAGCATCCTAGCTAAAAGATAAACAAAGAAAGTTATACATAATAATGAAATTAGTAGTCACTCTGATGACTTTGTTTTGGTAATTAATTTGATCGATATAGGTAATTCCTTTTGAAGTAGATGTTACCGATAGGATTGACATACTAAAGAAAAGAACAAGAGAGCTTTTGATGACGACTTCAAATCCCACAACGACGTTGAACCTAATCGAAACTATGCAGAGATTGGGTATCGGTTATAGTTTTGAAGACGAAATAGAGAAAATACTTGAAAATCTTGTTGAAGGTCCGGTTGAGGAGGATTTATATACAACGGCGCTAAGGTTTCGCCTTCGTCGACAACAAGGCCTTTTTACTAATCCTGGTATAATTTATTCTTAACTTTTTTTTGAGGGCCAACCAATAAAGCCTGATTTTTAGGGTAACCCGGTGAAAGGCTACCCCATACACCCGTGAACGTAGATAGCACTGGGTAGCCTAAGCCCACCATGTAGCTCTATTTTCATAAAAAAAAATTAATTAGAAAAAAAAAAAAACATGAGATCTTAGCTAGGGTTTGAACCACTAAACTCATGGGTAAAACTTGAATGTCTCATGGGTCATTGGCTTTATTCTCAACATAATTTAAAACTAGCAAGAAAGTGTATCTAGTCTAATTGCCCTCTGACTGTCGATCTTTAGGTATTTAATTAATGTTGGTCCTTGAAACAGATGTTTTCACACGATTCATGGATCCAAATGGGAGGTTTATAGAGTCATTGAGCGAAGATGTAGAGGGATTGCTGAGTTTATATGAAGCTTCATACTTGGGCGCAATTGGGGAAGATGTGTTATCACAAGCCAAGGAATTTACTACTACCCACCTCAAGCAGAAATCAGTTTCACAATTAAGCCCGAAGCTTCATCAAAAGATTCAACACGGTTTAGAGCTACCAAAGCACATGAGAATGGCTCGACTAGAAGCAAAAAGATATATTGAAAAATATGGCAACGAAACCGATCACATCCCTATGTTACTAGAACTTGCAAAGTTGGATTACAATCAAGTCCAGTCTCTCCACCAGACGGAACTAGCTGAGATAACCAGGTAAAATTAAAACTTGTTTCATGTTATTGTTTTCGTTCGTAATATATACAATATACTTTTATGAATGTACACGTAAAGATGGATCTTATATGTTATAAAGAGATGATTTTGATTTCAGGTGGTGGACACATTTGGGTCTAACTTCTAAGCTTACATTTGGCCGAGATCGCCCTCTTGAGTGCTTTTTGTGGACAGTTGGGATCTTGCCTGACCCAAAATACTCCTTTTGCAGAATTGAGCTAGCTAAAACCATATCCATGGTGTTGGTCATAGATGACATATTTGACACTTATGGCCCATATGATGATCTTGTCCTTTTCACCAAAGCGATTCAAAGGTTAATACATTTGCACTTTTTTTTTTTTTGATTTTCTTCACTTAAACATTGATCAGTAATTCTAAAGTCACATTTTTTTTTACACATGGTAGATGGGATTTAGATGAAACAGAACAACTTCCAGAGTACATGAAAATATGTTACATGGCATTGTATAATACCACGAACGAAATTGGTTACGAGGTCCTAAAAAGACACGGGTTAAGCATCTTGCCATTTCTTCGTAAGACGGTAAAGTTCCATCATTTTACTCAAACATTATTACTGGATATAATTAACCACCTGTTGTTGATTATTTGCCATTTTCGATTGATTCTAGTGGATTGACATGATTGAAGCCTTCATGGTAGAAGCTGAATGGGTAAAAAGTGGAACTACACCTTCTCTAAAAGACTACATTGAGAATGGGATTAAAACAGCAGGGACATACATGGCCCTTGTGCATATATTTTTTCTCATAGGAGAAGGGGTTACAGTCGAAAATATGAATAGTCTTCTTGATCCATACCCTGGTTTCTTCTTCACTGCAGGTTCCATTCTTCGTCTTTGGGATGATCTCGGCACCTCCAAGGTATAGTATATACAAATAAAAGTGATGTAGCACAAGCTAGTGTGGGCAATATACAGAAAAAAAAAAAAATTCAAAAATGGAGTAAAATGAAAGAATCCTTGGAAAAAAAATTCAAAAGGAGACAAAAATTTAAAATTTATAAAACAAGTATAAAAATCCATTAACAAAACTAAGATTTTCTAGCAACAAAAATCAAGGTTCTTAATATTAATCCTAGCTTGTCTTAATTATATATTTAGGAGGAACAAGATAGAGGGGATGTAGCATCAAGCATCCAATTGTTCATGAAAGAGAACAACATAACATGTGAAGAGGAAGGACGAAATCAGATCTTGCAACTTATCGAAAATTCGTGGAAAGAACTGAATCTGGAGCTAGTCGTGACCAACAAATTATTTCCCCATTCGATAATCAACGTTGCCCACAACATGTCAAGAACTGCTCAAGTTGTTTATCAACATGATGATGATAGTTATTTCTCAAGTGTAGATAACCATGTAAGAAATCTTTTCTTCGACCCCATAGATATCTAAGCTAGCTAATTAGCTTTTTATTCTAACCATATATGGAGTATTCAAGGAAATGGAGTGATCGACTAACAACATACAAGGAGCATGCACTAAATAGCAGATTTAAAGATTTTGTATTCTTTTAATCCTTTTGTTAATTAGCTGCCTATATATGGGTTTGTGTTAATTTGTTCGATAAATTTCACATTGATGTGTAGTGTATGTAATGTAATACCATTGGCCGGTGCTCCACCTAGCTTGGAGCCTTGCATTTGTAACGCTGTTGATTAATAATTAAATATCTATATTTATATAGAGAATATTTCAAATATATCTCATTTCATGTCGATATATACTAAAACTAAATAAATAAAACAAATAAAATACTTGAAAAAGTTATGACAGCCATGCATTTCTTTTCTCGTATTCTCTCCTCTAGAGTTACATTCTTGATATACTTATTTGTGCAACGATTAATATGTTATACTATATTACATTTTATATCTTATTGCAATTTATTTCTAATACTCCATATATCTTTTATTTTAATCAAAACTTATTTGAAAAGTTTTATCACTCAAATTATATGATTATCTTATTCATTATAAATAGTTTTGCTATAAAATATTTCATAATTTATCATGACAACAAAACATATTGAAACATAAGCTATAACTTTTTTTTTTTAATTTATAAAACTGTACGATATATACCAATAAACTATATACACATTCAATAATATTGTTATTAAACATTATCGACCTCAAAATTTAGTATCTTCAATGGCCCAAATGAGTAAGTCAATAATTCAAACTTGTAAGGCCCAAACAAATCCAACCTCAAGACCATCACCATCATGGCATCATCTAACCCATCTAGATCCTTTTTTTCACAAATGTTGATAAACATGTGCCAAACTTCCCTAAAATTTAATTAATTCTCTATTTTATTATCAAAACAGCTACCTTCCAACACTCTAAACAAACACACTCAGATTCACTACTGCTTAGTACAAGCCCCCCTTATTTGAAGTTTTTTTTGAATAATCTGCAAAAAAGATGATGTTATTGAATCTTCTTCCTTCATCCTCATCATCTCTCACTTTCACAAAATCACACCATAACAAAAACCCTAATCTTGTTTCAAGAAACTCAATTTCTCATCAATTTAAGCCTAAAGATTCAATCTTTAACAATACCCACATCAAACCAACATCTCAGATCTATAAAGTTTGCAACTTTATCAAAACCCCATATGTTTTAAGTGATTTTGGGCCAAAACCCACTTCACATATTGCTAAATGTTCATCAGAAGATAGTCTAGAGTCAACCCCAGATGTTGAAGTTGACAAAAAGTCAACAAACAAGACTCTGCAACTTGCTATTGTGTTTGGATTTTGGTATTTTCAGAATATTGTTTTCAATATTTATAATAAGAAAGCTTTGAATATATTTCCGTATCCATGGTTACTTGCTTCTTTTCAGCTTTTTGTTGGTTCTATCTGGATGTTAGTTCTTTGGGCTACTAAGATTCAACCTTGTCCCAAAATTGATAAATCGTTTATTATCGCGCTTTTAGGCCCTGCATTGTTTCATACTATTGGTCATATTTCTGCCTGTGTTTCGTTTTCAAAAGTTGCGGTTTCGTTTACTCATGTTATTAAGTCTGCAGAGCCGGTTTTTTCAGTTGTGTTTTCGTCTGCTTTAGGTGATTCCTATCCTTTGTCTGTTTGGTTATCCATTTTACCAATTGTTATGGGTTGTTCATTAGCTGCTGTGACTGAAGTTTCGTTTAATCTTGGTGGGTTATGGGGTGCTATGATTAGTAATGTTGGGTTCGTGTTAAGAAATATTTACTCGAAGAAGAGTTTGCAGAGCTTTAAGCAAGTGAATGGGTTGAATTTGTACGGATGGATTACCATTTTGTCGTTCTTTTATCTGTTTCCTGTTGCGATTTTCGTTGAAGGGTCTCAATGGGTTCCTGGATACCATAAAGCAATTGCGAGTATTGGGAATCCTTCGACATTTTATCTATGGGTGATGATCTCTGGGGTGTTTTATCATCTATATAACCAATCGTCGTATCAAGCACTTGATGATATTAGCCCGTTGACTTTCTCAGTTGGAAACACAATGAAACGGGTCGTTGTGATCGTGTCTACTGTTATTGTTTTTAGGAATCCTGTTAGGCCATTGAATGCACTTGGGTCCGCAATTGCTATCTTGGGTACATTCTTGTATTCGCAGGCGTCATCAAAGAAGAAGGTTGCTATCGAAAAGAAGGATTGAAGAAAGCATCATATGGTTCATTTCTTATCTTACTGTTATTAGAAGTTTTGGCTTTTAATTTTGTTTTAGAAAGTTTCAGTACTTTTTGGTTTCTTTATTGAAGTAGGGTTTTAGTGTTTCCGTGACTTTATGTGGCCTTGGTAGACTTTGGTATTATACTTCAATGAGAGAATATTGATTTTGAAAATCTTTTCTTGTTATAAGCTTGTTGCTGATAGCTCTTCCTGTTCTTTACATTTATGGTGATATGTGAAGTGCATGCAGTCTTGTATTGATAGAATCTTATGAAATAGCAAGCTTGGTAGTGAATTAATGTGCATCAAATTAGGCGATACATCACATCATTTGATTGTTTTATTCTGCGTGGTGAGTGATATGACGCCATTGTAATTTGACATATGCCGCCGATAAGCCCGTCTATATCATGTACTGGAATCATGTGTAATAAATAATGAACACCTACTGTTTAGTGGTGTGTGACAAATTCTGGTTTGTACATATCGCCACCCTTTTGTTTTTGTAGATGTATGATCATCATTAGGATTGTTGTATGCTCATGTTTTCTTGTTGTATATACGGATACTTGTACACTTACACCTGCATACTTACATATCATGTACATGATTGCATGTATATATACATAATTAATTTACATAGATTTGAGCAGGACTTATTTATTCTATCACCCTCACCTGTCATCCAACATGGTTCGCACCAGTAAACATATGTCCAGTTTTACTTCATTTTTCAATTAGAAAGTTGGAATCTTATAGTCATTCTAAAATATGTGCTATGAAGGATTAATTTGCCATGTGAAATATGTAAAACATGGATCATATTCTTAGAAATCTGAACCCTTGTGTGTATTTCGGCACCAAACAATGCATTAGTTGTCTTACACTAAAAATGTTCACAAAACGTATAGTGTATGGTTTTATCTTAATGACATCCATAAAATGTGGATGAATGTTAATACACTAGATACCGTAAGTTAGATCTTGTTCATAAAAATGTTAATAGCTTACTTCATGGATGATACATGGACCCTTTCCCTGGGGTAATGTGTGTTTTTGTTTAAGGATTTTCCTCTGTTCAAATTGAAGAATTTATGTGGGAGTGGCGAGAGTTTCGATATTAGCCTTTGCTCTTCATAGCAAAACTTTTACAATGTATAATTGTATATACATACTAGTTTACTAGCAGCAACTTTTTGACTAGTTCAAATTCCTGGTATGATACTACTGACCCATATACCAACCAATCTTCTGGCCTTAAGTATTGTCCTCGTGACTTTAATTACGAGTCGTAAGCAACCCACAATCACTAATGGTGATTGACTGATAGGTATGCCACCAGTTTGCTATGTGTGGACTAAAACCAAGACCAGATGTTGCAAATGTTGATAACTGGAAACCCAAGGAGTCTGCAATCCCACAGGACAGTCACATAATACATGATATTCCACTGTACTGGAAAATATGATAATACTCACAAAGACGCCCCCCTTCAGACCACGCCAAGCTACCCATCCGAAGGCTGGCCCCGAAGTTGCTGCTTGTGGGAATCAAACTTGCATTCTCCCCTATAGAATCCCATCTCTCAAGTCTAATTCTAACTCTCGAATCCTCGTTGAGGTCATCTCTGAGGTGATCTAGTTGACATTGCATTTCTTTGTTTCTTATTTATTATTAAATTCATTCTGTGCATAACAAGATACGAGTAAACAATAAAACAAGATACGATCATGAACATAATTACGATTAATAAAAAGGCTAGGGTTTTTTATGTTTTCAAATATTTTTTACAATAGAAGATTCACTTTGAATTAATAATTTACATTTTCAAAGATCTATTACATCTTTCGTCATCGTCATCCATAGCTTTATACTGGAGCTGAAATAATGCTTATTTTATGATTCACATAAATTTAGATTAGGGTTCTATTTATGTATATTTTTTAGGCTACGAATGACTAGTAAGAAAATGTTGTAACTATAAATCCTTATGATGCATTTCCCTCCACGGCTCCACAGTCGACAAGAAAATTAAACTCCATTTTCGTACAATTATCTTTTTTAATTATCAATATAATTTGATATAACATACATACTCTATGATTTTTAACCACAAAAACTAATGGTAAGTTTAAAAATTCATCACAATATTATCTAAAGTATTTCATATGGGTACCGTGCTATCATTTTTTTACATTTTGAAAGTTAGATCGTCATGAAACATCACACTAAAAATTGTCGGCATCTAATTTATATCTATATTTCTATACAATCTAATAAGACAAATCATCATTTTCTTTCCTTAAACTTTCTACTTTTAAAAGACCAAAAATACTCTTCACCTTTATTCACTAATTTAAACATCTACATCTAATATACCTATAATATCTTTAATGAAATAATTTACGGTATATATTTTTCAACACTTAAAATAATTACAATATCACCTTTAATATCAAATACTTTTACATTTACCAACATCGTCGCCCCCATCACCGTCTTCACTGCCGCCGTCACCACCACCACCTCCGTCATCATTACCCCCACCGCCGCCATATTGCGCGGAGATAAATTTAGTCCAGTATAATTTAACCATCCTTTTAAAAATAATTTTTTACTGAAGTTTTATGAATACAAACTCTTTAAAATAAAATTTAAAGAAAAAAAAATCAATTTCGTAGACATTTTGCTTTTGTCTAGATGAGGGTTAGTGCCCGCGCGATGTGACGGTAAAACGGTGATGATAATACAAAACAACAGAGGAAGAATTGATATACATGTGTGTAATCAAGAAGGAGAGAAATAAGTGACTGTGTGTTAGATCTTGCTATGGTGTTGTTTTATGTTTAGAGATATAGAATTAGAGGTAACGTGAGAATTAAGAGTAATATGTGATATTGAAAAAGGTACTTAAATTACTTAAAATAAAATTTTTAACATGTTTTATTTATAATAATTATCACATTCTCTCTCGTAAAAGTGTTAGATGAAAAATTACTATTTTACCCTTTATAAATTAATTTACATCATTAATCCTTTATTTTCTAAATTATATCTGCTATCACTTTACATCAATTACATTTACACAAATTACTTGCATAGTTGCACCCACCATGAACACCACCACCACGGCCACCGTCACCACCGCCAATCATCGTCATCATCAAACCGCCGCCGCATCGCGCGGGTATAATGCTAGCAAGAGTTTAAAGATAACTAGTTTACTGTTTACCCCCATATTGATCCACGTTTTCCAAATAACTCCCTTCAAGTATAACTTTCTGTTATTATTAAACCATTTTTAACTACAACAATAATAACTCCTTTCTCGCCCTACACTTCTTATAAGCAAAACCCTGACCTCAGCCTCCCAAAACCCTCCGACCACCGCCGTCAAAAGCCACCACTCTCCGTCCAGGTCATTCTCTTAACCCCTTTTTCCCTTTTGTTCTACATAATCTTGTATATAAGTAATTACCCTTTTACATTACTAAATTCTAATATATATTTTTTGGGTGTGGGTGTGTCTGTTTGCAGGATATATATATATACACACACACACACACATATATTTGTAGTTAAAAGAAAAATGATATCATCAATATCATGGGTTCCAAAAGGAGCCTCAAAACCTGTCCCATCTGCAGCTGACCCTCCTTCTAAAGAGGAAATTGAAGAGATTAAAAAAGCAGCCCTCTTGGGAAAAGGGTAAAGTTTTTTTTACTTAATTTTATTAATTTTACTGTTTTGAATTCATTTGATAAGTGTTTATGTTGAAAAATGGTATCTTTTTACTGGAATTTGTTAATTTTTTTTACTGTCTTGAATTCATTTGATTTGTGTTTATGTTGAAAAATGGTAAATCTTTTTACTGGGTTTTGTTTTTGTTTTTACTGTTTTGAATTCATTTGATTTATGTTTATGTTGAAGAAAGTTTGTATCTTTATATATATATATATATATATATATATTATATATCTTTATATATAATGTGTTTACTGTTGTTTGGTGTTTGCAGTTTTGATGTTGAAAGTGAGGAAGGTAATGAGGATGATGATGAAGATATGACTGCTGTTGATGAATCAACAGAACAGCCTGATGAAATCGAGCAGGCGATAGGTGCAGCTAATGCACTTGGTAAGGTTTCTACAAAGAAAACTAGTGGTGGCTCCAGCAGCTTCTCCGACATTGCAGATGGGTTGGACGAACTAAACATGGATGATTATGATGATGAAGATGATGGTATATTTATTCTTTAGAAGCTCTCTTTTTCTTGTTCATTCGTTTCAAGATATTGTTTGAGAGTTTTTGGATTGTTGCTTGATTAGACACGTTGATGCCCAATAGTCCAAAAATTACTACTGTAACATTGTGTTGAAATATTCATTTTTTGACGCACGTCCAAACTTGTGTATCGGATATGTTATATATACCAAAGTATTATTTCTTTCTGCTAGTGTTCTTTTGGTTTAGTATAGTTTTAACATGTGATGCATATTTTTCTATTCGTTGACATTAGACATCGACATATTTGGTTCGGGGCTTGGGGACACATTCTATCCGAGCAATGAGTTAGACCCTTATCTGAAGGATAAAGGCGTAAGTTGCATATTTTCTTACTTTGGCTTCTGCTTGTCTTTTGAATTTGAGGTTAGAATTGCATCCTTATGATTTTTTAATTTTTTGTTGTTCAGGATGATGAGGATTCTGAGGAGCTTGAAGACATTATGATCAAAGCTGATGATGCTGTTTTAGTTTCTACACGTAATGAGGATGATATGAGTTATCTAGATGTATGTGGTGTTATAAGCATATGAACAGATTATCCATTGTTCACGTTTTGATGTGCTAATCTGTGTGTTTAAACAGGTATGGATAATAGAGGATCCTGATGGTGATTCAAACGCATATGTTCATCATGACATTCTTATCCCAGCATTTCCATTATGCACAGCATGGCTTGATTGCCCAATTAAAGGTGGCGAAAAAGGTAAATAAAGGTTGACCTTTAGTTTGGGAGTTTGAAATTATGTTTAGATGCTTTAAAAGTCATAGTTGTTTGGAAAGTATAGACCATTAATATTGTATGCTTGCAGGGAATTTTATAGCAGTTGGCTCAATGGAACCATCAATCGAAATATGGGATCTTGATATTGTAAGGGGATTTTAACTTTTGACTGTTAATTTCAGTAATCACTAGTCATTTTCCCATAATCAGATTATTTCAATGTTCATGTAAGTCATAGTACTGATGTACTTTCGACTATATTCAGGTGGATGAAGTTCAACCTTCACTAATACTAGGTGGTTATTCTGAAAAGAAAAAGAAGAAGAAAGGAAAGAAGACCGAGGTATTCAGCTCACCAGTTTTTTTTTCCTAAATGTTTGCGTAATTTCCGTCTACTTTTCTATTTTTTAGTGCCAAAGAGAATATATTAAGATTATTGTTGTATATTAAATAGTAACATATACTGAAAAGAGTTGCAAATTTTGTGTTTTCTAGAAATCTATCAAGTACAAAAAAGATAGTCACACAGGTGCAGTACTTAGTCTTGCTTGGAACAAAGGCTTTAGGTATGTTAATGATCTTTGGATTAATTTTTATGCGTCGTTTTTCCGTATTACTAATTTCGTTTTGTCACCTTGAACATAGGAATATTCTTGCGAGCGCTAGTGCTGACAAACTAGTGAAGGTTTGGGATGTAGCTACTGGCGATTGTAAACTTACCATGAATCACCATACTGATAAGGCAAGCTCTATATGTTTTCTCTAGTTTTCCAGCATATCAAGTTGGTTGTTGTGTTTGAATCTCATTAAGTGTGATTTTTAGACTTGTGTCTAAAAATGATCATGGTTTAAATAGTCAGTCAGATAATCAGTGATAATCAGATAGTGTTTGGATGTGTATGGAGGTATACCAATCACCTGGATAAATACGTGTTTAGCCAATTCTTATTATTAAGAAACCAATACCCTAAGTGACCAAAAAGGATATTTTCTAGAAAAAATAAAAAGGAGACATGTCTTGTGAGATTCGGGACTTGGTAGTACAAAGTTTTTCATTACATTTGGATAATCAGTTTTGTTACTACTAACTAGTATGACCTTGATTATGTAGAGCTGATTGTTTGACCTGTAAATAATCATAATCTTATGTATCCAAACATTAAAACGGATGATTTTGATCATATTTTGTAATTATCTCAACACCCTCTAGCTATATGCTCAACTAATGGAGGATGTTGCATAAGTACTTGTTTATACAATAGGAAAGAATGTTCAGAAACTTCAAATGATCTTATAATTTAGTTATTAGTAATGTCTCCAATATAAGTACCCTGCACCTATATGGATATTGAGATTTTCAAACATTTAGGTACTTACCTATTTATGTTTTCTCTTGCCTATTTTTTCAGGTTCAAGCAGTTGCATGGAATCATCATGAGCATGAAGTTCTTCTCAGTGGATCTTTCGATCATACAGTAGTTATGGTGATTTCCTTACTAAATCTTACTTGTATCGAATATTTTTGGTATAACATTCTTATTTCAAGTCATAAAACTCTTTGAATGCCTGAAACCATATCTGTCAGTGAAGTTTTATCAAGCTTTATTGCGTTAATAGTTTGCAATCACAATCACTCATTTCCCTCCTAAAAATTTTACAAAATTGTTGCCTCAATTAAGCAGGATCTATGTGGTATAAATTTTCATTGGTAGGTATTGTTTATAAATTATCTAGCGATGTCTTTGGTCGATAATGTTTTTGTTACATTGCAGAGGGATGGAAGGAAACCTACTCATACTGGGTTTAAGTGGCTTGTTGGTGCCGACGTTGAAAGCTTGGCATGGGATCCACATGACCAACATTCATTTGTGGTTAGTTCTGCAACTTTAGTTTGTACCGACATGATTAAAAGTTTATGACTTTGATTGTTACAGTAAGCCCAAGTGGCAAAACATGTTTTTTAGATGGGTCAGGTGGTTATAGAAAGTGTATTCATTGCGTGATTGTGGCCTCTTTTGCTTAAGTCTATGTGGTTCATGCAAAGTACCAGAGGTGGCGGTGGGTGGGCTGGGTTACAAGTTAAAGTGAGCTGTCAATTAATTAATATGCAACAGGACTACAAAAACTATATAAGTAGTATCTGATTTAGTAAAACTATATGGAAGGTTGTCATTTAAAAAGTCACTTTTGTCTAAGTTCGACGTATTTGGCCCATTTGAGATAAAACACATTACAAATTGAGTCATTCATATATAGATGGTTCAAAGGTACAAGTGTGTTATCTGTGTACAGGTGAGTCTCGAGAATGGTACAATTCTTGGTTTTGATATCAGAACAGCAGCATCGAATTCATCCACAGAATTAAAGCCGACGTTTACTATCCATGCACATGATAAAGCTGTTTGTGCTATTTCGTATAACCCTCTGGTGCCAAATGTAAGCTTTTGGCTTCTAGCTTCTGTTTTTGATTTTGTTTTTATGAAGTTACGTTCAATATGTTATTGACTTGCACTGATTTTCTTTCCAGCTTATTGCAACTGGTTCTGAAGACAAAATGGTATGGTAGTTAAAATGTTATATTTCTCATGCTATGGTGTACTTGCAAAGCATTGTCTCCTGAATTGATTTATATTTTATTTTATGGAATAACAGGTCAAGCTATGGGATTTGTCAAACAACCAACCTTCGTGTTTAGCCTCACAGAATCGTAAAGCAGTACGTGTCTTGACTTTTATTTACTGAACAACCTACTTTGAATCCCTTTATCTGTTAATCAGAGTCCACAAATGAGATTGTTCCAGTTTATTTGTTTTTGCTTTGTTAGTTGTTACTGGTAGTGCTTGTGGTTTGTGGAATTTTGTACCATATAGGGCTGACTAGTTGGAGCTCCACACTGGATGTCATAAAGACTATTCTAGTTCTCTTATATTGGATGTGTGTTCAGTGTTCTGCCTAGATGTTTTTTGAGTCAATAATTGAAAAATATAGTCTAAAGAGCAAAAATTCTTACGGAAGCATAATTGTTTTTTTTGTTTCGACTTTTATCAGGGAGCTGTTTTTGCCTTGTCTTTCTTGGAAGACTGTCCCTTTTTGCTTGCTCTTGGTGGTTCTAAAGGAAAATTGGAGGTAAGCATTGCTCTGTCACTCTCTGTTTCAAAATTTTGCAGTAAATTTCATTTGATGTCGCCCACAAATGGAAGATTAAAACTACCTATATCACCAGATTGATGATCACAAAGTATTAGCCTCATTGAACATTGTCTGCACTAGCCTCTCTATTTTGTCACTTGCGAGGATCATACTTGGCGAATGTTCATACATTTCTTATCTTTTACCTTTCTATTAAGCTGCTGATATCTCTTCCATTATTTGTTTACGTGCAGTTATGGGACACATTATCCGACGCTACCATTTCAAAAAGATACGGGAAATATGCCAGGCAAGATAAGGCACCCGCTTCAACATGAGTTTCTTTTTCCCTTTAGGTTTTATGTTGCATCACCTGCTATACTGGGCTTCAATGAGTATGGTTTGTATGATGTTTTGAAAGTCAATGTAATATGATTTTGATACAAGACTTGTTTTGGTGGGTAAAATGTCACCTAGGGTTTAGTTGTATACAAAATGTTAGAACAAGGGAAAAAACCAGCAAAAGTGAAAGGTTATAATTTCATGGCTTGCATATAGTCATTTAAGTACTTTTTTTGCGATGTAATCGAAGCCTAAAATTCAAGTTTTGTAATTTTATGTTTTCTGTTGATATGTTTAAGAAAAATACATGGCTACAAACTGGCTCTAACCTTAATAGCCATCAAAGTGGGGAGAGGATTCCCTCCCTCCCTCCCCCTTTCTCATCATATGGCGCTGAAAATCGGAAGTAGGCTCCCATGAATGCTATTACAGCGTGTTAAACCTTCCTTAATGTTGGAAGAATATGCATAAAGCGTGTATATTGTACATAATAACCTCCTAAAATATGGAAATATGTACAGCAATGGTATGAATGTCCTAACAATTATAATTCCAACTATTTGGGGCATAATCCAAATCACAAATTAGAAGTCTCCTCTGAGGTCAAGTTTCTTCTGTGAAAATATCTTTTATAAGCTACTTTTGTTCTCACAAAAAGCAGCAAACTCGAACCAAAACCTAACAAAGAAAGGCAACCCCACCACCAGAATGTATCGTTATAACACATCCGCCCCATACATACCCTCTTTCCTCCTACAAAAGCCTCATATTTAGAGCTTTTGATATGGTTGTCATAGATTACACCTCCAAGAACACCATACAAGAGTGATCCCAACGGAATATTGGTTATCAGGATGTTATGGTTGATCCCCGAGCTTCTTGAACCAAACAACTCTGAAGTGATTGAAACAGCTGCTGAAAATACGAACCCAGAACAGATCCCGATCAACCCTGTGGCTGCACTTAAACCACTCTCACTACGTGAGAGAACTAGCACCAGAAAAGCAATGGGCATTGGCATGAGCGAAAGGGCCAACCACCCTGTCCTAGTAATATAGTTTTCTGCATTTACATTATTGCTAGATTTAGAAGTAATCACTTCAACTTATTTAGTAATGAATTGGTCGATTTGAGTTGTGTTATATCCCAACAGAGACATACGAGTCAAAACATAATGTTTTCTAATGAACAGGTCAAATGGGCTGCAATTCCCCTGCACTTTATTGTTCAACACTACTTTAACCGAAAACTACTTTGATATGTCACCCAACCCGCCCATCTTTCCACCTAGTTAGTGACAATGTGCATTAATGATGCACCTACAAACTTTATACTCACTTGCATTCATCTGCGGCGGGTAATAGCAGCTAACCAAGTCTGGGACAGCCGATATAAGACGACCAAAAAAGGAGCACGTAGAATAGATGGTAACAAGTGCTTCAGTCTTGGACCCATACCCTAGTGATTGTGAAATCTGTCCTAGATTATTGCTGTAAACAAGTCCAATAGTACCCCCACAAAAATACGTTAAATAATAAAGCCAGAAATCACATCGGGTGACCATCAACTGAGCACTATGCTCCTCACCAAGCACTATAAGTTGATCTTTCTTTAGCACGCTATCAAAAACCCTTAAAGGAGTTGAGCTATCTTCCATAAGCTCGTCATAATTATTAATTTCAACCAACTTATAACTCTGTCCTTCAACATGGTGCGCCTGTTTAAGACCATAAACAACTTTTGGCAAAACCAATGGAAGTACCACCAACAACATTGCTACAATAAGTATATTTTGTGATGCTGTTTCTAAAAAGAAAAGATATAGGCCCGTAGCAACTGCAAGTATATACAATATTGTGAATATATGTGTATCATCTTTGTTGGGCGTGTCATCTATTTGGAGGTCCTTTTGGGAGTAGGGTTGTTGGAGGATAGGGGCTAGTGCTGCAATGGATGTTATCAATGGGAGAAAGGCGTTTAGAATAAGGTAAGAGTTGTTCTTAGTTTTGTCGTCTGAGCTTATTTTATGGGAGATGAGATTGTATAGTGCTGCGGTTATGCCATTGAAACTAACACTCAGAGAAACAGCAAGTGGCCAGTTGTTTGGGAAGTTTTTTATGCATAAAACAAAACAGACCGTGTTGAACCAAGTGATACTGCAACCAGCTGATAAACACAGAATAAACGCCTGTCAAGTTTAACGGTTGGACTTTAGAAGTTATAACAGTTATAAGGGCATTGATAAATGGTTAAAAAACACAATAAGATATTTGAATTAAGTCTTTAAACAGTTATGTTGGTCGTGAGACTGGTTGGTGGTACCAGATAATAACTCGAGTGTCCATCTCAACCACCAGCCTGTTTGATCCGTTTCCTTTTTTTCTGGATATTTCAAAACAGTTTGCTATAAAATGTAACTTAAACTGATTTAACTTTCATACAAGTTGGTTGAAATTGCTAAGTGAAATATTTCCAAAATGTTTCTAAACAGTTCGCTATAAAATATAACTCAAATAGTATCTTCGTCCACCTACCAGTCACCAAACTACCAAACAAGTTTGCTTGCTTTGCCACAAAACTTATATATAAAGTCAAAGTCATTAATATATAACTACTTTAAATCTAAACTAACAACTAAATATAAATTTATGTATTAGGACACCGAATTGAACTATATTGGGACTTTCCTTTAGCAAAGGTCAGTGTTCGTCTGGCTATGAGAACATATTACACCGAATTACATAGAAAGGCTGGTAATCCAAGCAATTTCTGACATATTTACATTTGTTCACCATATAATTAGGACCCACAATCATCAACGTGTCACCTTATATACGGCTCGTCTTAGTGCCCTTTGGTACCAAATGGGTAAATGACGAGCAGGATATATCATTTCTCTTTGTTATAAGTTTTACAAAGTAAGTAATTAACTCAAAAAATGTATAAGGGAAGCATATAAGGCAATCTTCAATGCTAAAGACGCCCTTAGGCGTCCTTGAGCTGCCACATCATATCCTTACACATCCTTATAAATCCTTAAAATCCTATAATTTTATCTCCAACCATACAAACATCCTTACATATCCTTTAACTCCACTAAAAACAAAAAAAATATAAGTAAGGGCACCTAAGGGCATGCCCTTGAGTAAGGGCATGCATCAAAAAATCTTTAGTTTTGGACAAGCTTCAACCGCAAAGGATATCTAAGGGCACCCAAGGGCGCCCAAAAACATACCCATTGGAGATAGTCTAAATGAAAATGTAAATGCAATAAGAAATGATATAAAATTACTAACCATGAGATATGGCAAGAATATGAGTCTTTGAATAAGTAGCCATTGAAGACCATAACCAAACAAACCAAGGAAAGAAGCCAAGAAAACAACAACCCATGTCGGAAAACACAGCAACAAGACACCCGAACACCATCCAAACAACTTACCAAAATCCGATGCCATGGACAAGTAGTTAAGTTCCACCTGACTAATTTCTAGTACAGTTTTTAGTTGAGTTGAATAAGAAGGGAAGTCGAAATTTGTACCCGTAAATGCTTGTATCCACATCGTTGCGACTAGTACCGTCCATTTCTTCCACTCCATGGGTGTTTTTGTGGTCCAATTTTCCAGTATGATCTCTGGGAACAAACACACCGAGGAGCTGTATAAATATGGCTCTAACTGATTTTTCAAAATGTTGTAATTAGCATGTTTATATGGTGGGTTATAGAGTAAACTACAAGCTTGGTCCCTATATTATTTAGAATTGTAAGTTAGTAAGCACCAATGTCTATCTTTCATGGGTTTTGGGTTTCAATATCTCGACAGTGTAAGAGGAAGATTAAGATGTAGACAGTTTTAACAATACTAAGACAGTATATAGAGACTGTTTTCAGGTTATATCTAAGATAGAACCTACAGCCTTTGCAAGACATGAGGATGAGCCCATGTCTCTAAAAATAAGGATGTTAACCACTTATCCAACCTTGTTTGTTTAAACTTTAGAATTGTATCAAAAATAATTAAATTTTACAGTATATTTAAAACAGAAATGATATTTGTATTACAACTTACTTTTAATTTATTTACCACAAAGTAACATTTTAAAAGCTAAGCACGTATGTGATATATATCAATAAGTGCGATACGAATACCACTTCCATCTATTAGGATGTAGTTGAATGACTTGAATCCCTCGAACAAAAACTCTTTTTTTGGCATTCGTAATATCTTAAACTAGATTAAACTCATGCGTTGCATGGTAATAGTTGTCGTAAAAATATGCTGAAAATAATTAATGCATCTTTGAAATTTAAAATATAAAACTACGATATTGTAACAACGATGTATTCAAATATAAACTTACTTATTACATGAAGTTCCATCTCAAAAAATAACAAATATTTTTAAAAAAATCACTAAACAAATATCTTATTTTATCAGGTAAATTAATGTCACATATAATTTCTATATTCTCTCTTAATTATATATAAAAATATATATATAAAAAAAGCCCAAATAATGTATTAAAAGTGTTACTTAAGTTGGCTCATTTTGGCTATTGATTAAAACTTCAAAAACCCTCACAAATACATTCATATAATAAAAAAATAAAAATACACATTTCTTTAAGTTTGTTGCTTTCTTGAATGTTAAGTCGATCGATATAATTTCTTATCCATATATAAAGTCATATATATAAAATATAAATAGATTTAATAAAATAAAAGGTTTACAAAGAGAGTATTAAATATTTTTTAATTTTAATATAATTTTTAATCTATATGGCATCAAAAAAATACCAAATATTTATAAAAAAAATAACAACTAAGCAAAAATCCTAGTTGTAATCTAAACAAATGTGACACATAGGATTTTTTTTCTATCCTCTCTTAGTTATATAGAAAGATGTATGTGGTAAAATTGTCGTATTCAAAAAATAAGTTCACGGTTTTTATTGATTAAGATAAATCCGAATACACATAAATTCCCCAACATAATGATAGTTCGTCTCTAACCATGTTAATTCATCGATGTATAGACAATATTGGGGCTGAGTTATAAAGTGATTATCTGATTATTGCGTTTGTAAAACGCAAATAATCTTGAAAAGTGTTTGTATGAAAAAGTGATTATCGGCTATGAAAACGCAGTTTTGAAAACGCATAATCTGTTTTAAAAAAGCAGATTCAATTTTGTAATCACAATATCAAACACCCCTTATATTTCACACAAAAAAATAGTTTATTTATTTATTATTATTATTTTATTTTTTTTAAAGTTGAATTTCGTTGAAAACTTCATATCACGATTTAACAATAAGAGATCTAGCATATGTTATTTTAACCTGTGTTTAACACCTATTGGCAAGCTGTTTGAGAGTTTGAGAGTAGAGACCATCCCCATCGGTTTATAAAAATCTTTGGTTGGTTGGGTATATGTGAGTTGGGCCCACTAAAACTCATCCAAAACCTCACAATGTGTTGGCTCCGTATTTTAGATTATTTAATGTTTCGAAAGAATTTGGTTATTTAGTAGGTGTATAAAGTTAAATTTATACGAGCATCCGGTGCAATGCGACAACGGTGGTAGGGACGGCGGTCTAGTGGTGTCGGTGATAGTACTATTGGTGGTAATGGAGGTGTCATGTGACGTAGGTTGATATAAAGGTGATAGTAAAATATTTTAGAAAATAAAAACTTAGAGTGTTACTTATTAAAATAAGAGTTTGGAGGGTAAATTAATTCATTAAGGGCAAATTTGATAATTTATAAAAACTCTTATAATAGTGAGTATTTATTAAAGGTAATTTGATAATTTCTTATGTAACTATTGTGTAACACTTTCCAAAATTGAGAGTGTGATAATTTTTATAAAGGAGTATAGATAATGAAAAAACTACTTTTGTTAATAGGAGTTCAAAATAGTTTTAGTTGGATTGAATGATTATAAAAATAAAAAATTTATTTTTTTTGTGAATAACATCGTTGTGTTAGGTTATTAATAAGGATAGCCTAAGAAATATATAGTTCACGAACACTAAATTGCCTCACATGTTGTTTTCGAAATTAAACTTCAAAATAAAATATATTTTGTTGCAAAATTTAATATATCACATGTTGTATTACATTGGTTTAACATGTTGCAATTCTTTTTAATGAATTTTACCTTTTTATTGTTAATTTCAACTAGCTAATTAACCCGGTTTAACCCGCACATATTAATAAAGGTTTTTTTTTTGGAACAGCAGAGAAATTTTATTAAGAATGCAACTAGCAAAACACTAGTTGCCAATTACAAATACAAGTGATAAACAACATGAAACCAAAATCTAAAACCACAGGAGAAAAAACTCATGCTATGCCACACCTATCCATATCAGACCAAAAGAAATGCCAAAAACGATACTGATACAAGCTTATCAACCTTTAACGAAAGGACACACATTCCATTGATCCCAAGTCACATCACTTTTCTTATCTCGATTTGAAATCCATAGATAAGAGGTAGTCACGATTGAGTTGAATAACTCCATACTAGTAGTTCGAACTTCGTTGTTTAGCATATTGTTTCTAGATTTCCATGCATGCCACCACCAAATAAAAAGAATAACCTCAAATTGATTACGTTTTCTTGAGTTAGTACTCAAGTTATGATACCATTTAAGAATATCTTCAAGTAACAAGTCCGGAATGATGTATTTCATCCACAAACTCAGCAGTTTTTTTGTATCCTTTGTAAATCGACAAAGTTGAAAGATGTGACTATAATATTCGACTCCATTAGAGCAAACATGTGACTATAATAAAAGTTTTATAAAAAACATAACTTCACCACTAAAGTTGCGGCAGTCTAACGATACTCATAACCTCGAAATAGTCTATCTTAAAATTATCTTATTAACTCGCATAAAATGCGGATAATTTAAAAATCTATAATGACAAAATTATTTAGATGATTAACCTTAAAAGAATATGTAAAAATTATTAGAGATTTTAAAAGAAAATAAAAATATGTTTTTTAAAAAAATAACAAATAAAATAACATCATAAAATATATATAAAAAAAATGCAATAAATTTTAAAATGATAAGCGTTTATTTATGACATAACAAGTATATAAAATTAAATTTAAAAAACTTATAAAAATGAATTTGAAGGTGTCAAATAAGCTATTTATATAGAATAGTGATAGTGATATCATAACAATCTTCTTTTATTTAGTATAAAAATTGGTAAGTTTTGTTTTCTATTTTTATATTCTTTCGTATATTATAGTGCTAAGTAAGATCCTTCTATTTTAGTTTTCCGTTCCATCAGGAATAACAAAAAAATTAACAATTTTATACAAATATGATTTATGATTTAATTTGATTGGTGTATACTTCTAATTTATAATTAATATATTTTTTAGAATATAAGTAACGCCAAATATCCAATGGGTATAGGAGTCCCTTTATAAGCAAGCATACTCAGGTTCAAGTCTGATAGGCAGAGTTTATCCCTATTATTTGTCGTGTTTTTGGACAGATTAGTAGAGGGTTTTTCCTCTCATTGGGTTGAGGACTAGTGTAGTTATGTTTTAGCGTAAACCTGATTAAATCAACATAATCTGACCCCTAAGTTGAATTTGTAGTTCTTAAAAAAGAATAATGACAATATTACACTTAGCCAAAATACATGGCATATGTCATTGTCTTTTTAACTTTATGAGACATCACTTATTTATATCATATCTTATGTGAATGGATTTATATAGATTTACCAGTCTTAATACCTATATGATATATGGTAATTACATATATTGTACCATAAAGAAATTCGAATATGCTAATGCATGATTCATGAGTATGAAATAAATTGTGGTTAAAATTAACCAAGAATCGCATCTAAATTATAATAAACAGTAATGATAAATATAATATATGTTTACTTAGAGTTTTAGATTTACCTTAAATTTTACAATCACATCAAAATCGGAACTTGTAAGCATAGTAGATGGCGACAAATAACCTTGTGATTTCGAATCATAAACTCAAAATTTTGAAATCTTTATGTTAACAATGAGAAAACGATCAATCAGATAAGTTTATATTGAGTTCTGTATCTATAATTCAAGAGTTAGAGTTTAATTCCAAGTCTAATAAGAAAATTGAATCTATATACAATTACAAAAACTAATTTAATAAAATAAATAAATTAAAAAGACACGTATTAATCAATGATTACATAATGTATCGTTTTAAGAATATGTCATTCCTGTTTTAATTTATTGATGATAGATAAAATATGTATTTGAAAAAAAATAAACAAGATATAAAAGAAACAATAAAAACTAGGATAAAGCACATAAAACGTGTTTCTACTTACTACGTGGAGATCATAGAAATTGCCAAAAAAAAAAACAATTTTTAAAAAAGATCTTTAATTAAGTTGAGTAAAATAATATTAACTTTGATACAGGGATATGGAATTTGACTGGACTACTCATATATAATTTAAAAAATGAAGAATGTTTATAACGAGGATTATTTGAAAATGCGAATATTTGGACTCGACAATCGGATTGTCACCCAACTATCCTTCGCCTTCATATAAACATTAAAAACATCGAATTTTTATTTCAAAACTTTCACATCTATAATTCTATATCATTTATCTAAAAAAAAAGGGTAATGGAAGAAACCCTAGCTTGGTACCACAATTGGATACCCAATGACCCACCCCGTATAAGCCATATGATGCAGGTAAAATACCTCCATCCTAATCTCCACATGATCTGGGCACCCCGAAGGATCGAGCCCGCGTATTTAAACTTCACATATGAGTCTAAGCTTCATTGGTAACGGGTACCTTAAAGAAATTTTTATTTTTTTTTGCCACAAGCAGGGATCGAACCTAAGACCTTAAGGTCATCAGGTGTTTGCCTTACCACTATATCATTTATTTATACTACTTAATAAAACAAATTTACATTTTTTTCATTTTAAACTTTTAAGCATTTGATAAAACCAAAATACCCACGGACATCTTTATATTCTACAGAGTATAACACTATTAATGCTTCCTTATAATACTTATTGATAAAAATCAAATTACAACATACTTTTTTATATTAATAAGTTACATTACTCGCCACCGTCATTATCACCACAACCCTTCGTCCCGCCCTCCACCCATCACCGTTATCGTCGTTACCACTGCATCGTACGAGTATAGCTCTAGTTAAGAATTACATATGCCTATTAAAAGTTATTATGTTTACATATACGAAATGAGAAATATGAACCCCAAATATATTTATATATCTTTTATTTTTTTAACTCCTAATATACATAAAATACTTATTTTATATCCATCGCATTTACATCAATACATAACAACATAGGTTAGAGACACAAAATTTCAATTTTTTTCTTTCAAAATATCCTATACTTTGTGTATAATAGGTTATAGGATACAATGGTATAGGGTGAATATGGGTCAGTTTGGGTCGGTTTTTGCCTAAAATCGAGACCCAAACCGATCCATTCGGTTTTTAGAAAACAAAAACCGTTGGATTCGGTTTTTGTTCGTCAGGTTTTTTGGTTTTTTGGTTCGGTTTGGATCGGTTTCGGTTTTTTTTATGTATTTTTTTTTTACGCTTTTTTTTTATTATGTTATAAGTTTAACTTTCAATTGTTAAGAAAGAAAAAACATGATATAGAAACTAAAATATATAGATGCTTTTTATTAACAAATTATATTTTTTAAGTGTTAAAATTGATATATCTTTTATAAAACGAATTGATTTTTTTGTACGACTTTACATAAACCATACAATTTATATAGATTTGTACACTATAAAGACAAAAAGTTTAAACATATTACACATTTACAAATTATAAATAATGTTAGGTCCCGTTGACCATAGAACATCGAGATCTGTACGAATCCAGGTGTGCGGAATCCACCTAAATCCGTTCTTGAGGCTTTTGACAAAATCACACATATACAAACGAATATATGATAAGAACAGGAGATAAACAATAATAATTCCTTTATCATTAGTCAAATGATTACAATAATAAATCCGTTTAAAATACATCTCAATGATTCCGGATTACAATCAATCGAGACGACTCTTGATAATGAATTACATGGCGGATATGTGATATAGATCTCTATCACAACCCGTGAATGAATCTCTGTCTAGACTAAAATCATCAACTGAAAACCTAGACCTATAAAACATATGTATAACTGACACATAATATATGGGTTGGGCTGGACTTGGGATTCTGGACATATACTACACTATCATCTCATAGAGATTAGTGTCATACATATATCATCACATACAACTAATGTCACGTATCAGCCTCTAATGTCTCATAGAGATTAATGTAGCATAGATAGCATCTCATAGAGATTAATGTAGTATAGGAATAATCTCATACACAATGTAGTATAGATAATGTCTCATACACAATGTCTCCTAGACAAATATGCAATGTAGTACAGGTGAGACTCCTATAGCTCATCTCCTGAATTGCATTGCAGCGGACAATAATATATGCACTGAATAGTAAGTTCATATGAACTTACTATTATTTATAACCTAAGGCATTTTAAGTTCATATTATTTATGAACCCGAATTTAACCGAATTTAATCTGAATAGTAAGTTCATATGAACTTAAAATGCCTTAGGTTAAATTCGGTTAACATTTTGAAACTCTATGTGTGAATATAGTATATGATAAGGTAGTATAGGAAAAGGTTACTAAGGGCGTGTAGAGAAATTAAGGTTGTATAGGTACAAGGTCTTATAGGGAGTGTTTATAGGTAATTTCTTATAGGATAAAGTTTAATGTCTTATAGGATAATGTCTTATAGAAAAAATAGGAACGAAGTAATTCCTAATATCTTATAGGAAGGTTTAAAGGTAATGTCTTATAGGATAATGTCTTATAGAAAAAGAGTGAGGCCGCATAGAATCATGATCGAGCAATGGTTAATGTCAGGAGAAAGTCTAATGTCTTATAGGTCATTGTAGGGTTTAATGTCTTATAGGAATGATTTTAATGTCCTATACGATAGATGGAAGAAAATGGCGATCTCACAAAACCCTAAATTAGTTTTAGATTGTAATCGTAAAAGGACTTACGAAGAACAACCCTAAAAATAATCAAAAAACAATCTCGAACCATCAATATTAAGAAACCTTGAAGGCTTTGATACCAATTGAAAGTCCCGGTAACGTAGATCGTTAACGAGGTTGTATTGTTATGTTGAGAGTGTGGAATCCTCTCAAGATAACTTTGATTATATGAATCAATGTTATCACAACGCAAATATGAATTGAGAAAACCTCCAAACAATTTTTAAGATAGCACTTTGTTTTTAGGCAGAGAATCACAATTTCACACACACACACACTCACGGTTGTTGATTATTGAAGTCTCCCCTTTCCATCTAGGGTTTTTCTTATATAGTTTTAGGCTAATGTCGTATATATTATAAGTAAACAATACAAGCCCAATGGACTTAACATCAGTCTCGTATACATACACTGAGTCACGTACACAAACAATAATCTCTATGAGATGATGTCTATAAGATGATGCTATAAGAGGCTAATATATACGTGACATTGTATGTGATGATATCTATACTACACTAATCTCTATGAGATTATAGTGTAGTAAACGTCCTGGAAGCCCAAGTCCAGCCCATATATTATGTGTCAGTATATATATATATATATCTTATATAGGTCTAGGGTTTCAGTTAATGGTTTTAGATTAGTCAGAAGCTATTCACCGAAACGGGGTAGAGATCTATACCCGTCCCACCATGATGTATACTCATTTGGTGCTTGTAATTGTATGATTAATGATAATATATGAGTTTTACATCTTGTTTCCATCTCCTGTTCGTATCTATTTGTTGATATATATGTGTGAATGTTAAAAGCCTCAAGAACGGATTCAGGTGGATTCCGCACACCTAGATTCGTACAGATCTCGATGTTCTAGGGTCAACGGGACCTTACAAATAATAAATATAAATGTAATATGATATAAACATAAAATAAATTAAAATATATTTGTTTCTGTTCGGTTCGGTTTTGATCGGTTTTTGGGCATATGAAACTGAAACCTGAACTGATCCGTTTGGTTTTTAGAAAACGAAAACCAAACCAATGGATTTTATTTGGTTTTTGTTTTTTCGGTACGGTTTGTCGGTTTTTTCGGTTTTTTGTTTTCCGGTTCGGTTTGTCGGTTTTTTCGGTTTTTTGTTTTCCGGTTCGGTTTTTGCTCACCTCTAGTATATATATAGAACCAATCAATTATAGACTTGAAAGGGTATATAAGACTAAGTTTATAAATTATTAAAATTGATGTTTTATAGCAAAACTAATATGACATTATGGCTCAGGTGGGAAAAAACCGACTTAAAAACCCAAACTCAAATTAAAATCCAAAGTCGAACCTGATCAAACTCAGGTTTAACTAAAACCAGTTCAGGTTTTAAAAACTCTTGTGGTTGAACTCGGTTTGGGTATTCAAACCAGACAGAGATCGGATCCAAGTTCAGTTTTAAGCAAAAAACCAAAAAAAGAAAAATAGTAATGCGTTTGACCGAAAATCGGTTAGATATGGGTCCGGGTCTGGTTAGATCAATCCAATTTTTGCCCACCTCTAATTATGGACTCGGAAAAGATCAAAGTATCTTGATGGAAATATACATACATTATGATTATGTTATTGGTTTGCCATATTATTCTCCAATTTTATAATATATTTAACTTTCTCTAATATATATGTAATCTTTTATAAATACTTAACAGTATCTTGTATGGTATGTATATTCAAGGTTGGCCATTCATCATCTAACTCTATAGTTCCAATAAATTTTCTCTACTATAATTCTTTATGTGTTTTTTTAATGATATATCAGAATACCTGATAAGTCATTAATCTATACGATTATATTCACTTTAGCATAAGCAGCAGTGGCGGATTCATATACTTTTTCATAGAGCCTATATAAAATTTTTATTAAACCCCTTTACTTTTTCAATGTTATTAAATATGTTTTCCGATGTTGAAAATGAAGAGGCTTGAAGGTGAGTTGATGGGCAGGTGTGGAGAAAAAAAATGAATAATGACAAACTTTACCTTTCCTTGTGTATATGAGGATAAAATGAGTTTAAGCTAGCAATTTTAAAAAACAAAAATAACAATAGGCTTCACAAATGCAACATTATCTTTTTTTATCCAAAAACTTCTTTACTTTTATAATAATTATTAATTAATATCAATATTAATGTTTTATTTTTTAATAGCTCTATATATTTTTGAATAGAAAATAATCTTGGGCATAGATTATGTAATTTACAAAAGTAATTAAAAAACATAATAAATGGTGTTTTAAGTTTTACGTGGCTATGCATTCATAATAGTTCAATTTTTGATAATGTGAAAATTAATGTGACACTAAAATGGCGTTTTTGGTGCCTATGTGTTCCTCAACAATACTTGATTCTTATAGATCATACAATGAAAGGGATATAAAAGATAATCTTAGTAATGAACTGAAAAGTTTAAAACCTCAATCGTGTATGGTTAGTATTGTAACAATTTTCACTATTAAATAGTGCTATTATTTTTTAATGATATGATTCTATGTTATCCCAGTCGTCTGATTCGACCACTCGACCGGACCCAACACATTCTATATATATATATATATATATATATATTTATTTATTTATTTTTACAATCTCAAAGACCCTTCTTACATGAAACTCTACATCCGCCACTAATAAGCATAGATGGTACCAAAGAGGGCAAAGGAATCAATGCCCTCTCAAAATTGAAATTTTATCTTGGATTTTTGAAAATTTTTAATAAGTTTTTACATTTTGTTCTTAATGCTAGGTTGACAAACAACTTACAAACAAAAGTTTATAAACAAATCTTCAACCAATAAAATTAAGTTATGTTTTCTCTTTCAACTTTTTCTCTTTGATGATTGGTTCATATCACATGACACATGTGTTTGTAACCATTTATTTGTAAATGGTTTATAGATATAGCATTTCTGTTTTTGAATTTGTTTTTCTTGGTTTTTTGAATTTTGAATTTTTCTTTTTAATTTTTTTTTTGTACCAACTTTTGTATAGAGAAAACTTTATAGACATGAAACCCTCATTGTTTGTTCGCATGTAAAAATAATTGAATTTATGTCCATCTTCTCTTATATTAATAAAACAAGATTGTGATGATGTCATTTTTTAAAAAAGAATTTTTCATAACATGTTAATATATTATCTTAATGTTTTTATGATATTATCCAAAAAAAATAGACAAAACAAAGCAATTTCAAACTTATTTTAAGATATAATGATTTAACATAATTTTAGTATATAGAAAATTTTTATTTTACTAACTTATTTAGGAGGAATAGAAACTAAAAATCAAATCCCATATAATTAATTAAATTTTTAATAGTATCTTTTTTAAATTATATAACTATTTTTTTTTATTCGATGTCATTGTGTAACAAATGTGATTTAGTATTATGATTTTTAAACAAGCTGTAATTTTAACACCAAATTTTATTCAGTTAGCTACATAATATACGGGTTGATTAGCTAGTTAGTATATATAATAAAAATAAAACTATGGGAATGCGTGTTGAACTTTTAACATACATTTAATCAAGTATATATACATCATAGGCTAAAGTATGTTTGGTAGGGAGAAATTCAGATAAATGAAATGAAACAAAGAAATGAAATGACTGAGGTATTTTATAATTTCTTTGTTTGGTAAAGAATTAGACTGAGAAATCAAAAAATTTAAATTCAATCTTTTACATAACAAAAACTAATTATATAAAAATTAATATTTAGCATCATTATTATACGTATCCAATTATCTATATCCGTGAACATGTATCCAATACCCATCTTTATATATTGTTTATATAGACAATAGACAATTTATGTAGTGTATCTCTATCTCGATATCTAAACTTTGAGCGTCTGTATTGGGGGAAGGGGTGGTCAAAGGGGAAAGAAGACATGGGGTTCTCCCATCACATAGATGGGGTGGTTGCGGTGTGAAGTTACCAAGGTGGTTTGAACAACGGCAAGGAGAATGTGAGGTGGATGGTCTTTGCTTTTTTTTCTTTTATTTTTTAGTAATGATTTATTATAAAAGGTTTTATGTATATAAATAAATGTGTTATGTTTTAATATAAACATATAAAAATAATATGATATGGTATGGTTATTGTTACGGATGTGGTGTGGTTATTAGGTGGTTATGGTGTGATGTTAATTTGGCAACTACACCGCCTTGGTGTGGTGGTGTGACCATACAATTGCTCTTATGGACACACTCTGCTTTGTTTCTCTTCCTGTGCGCCTCCAATCAACCACATCATCTTCTTTATATTCCATATTGTTGTTGATTAATGATTATCATTCACAATATATATATATATATATATATATAATCTGTATCTACCTAGCCATACATAATGTATAAATCCTAATCTACCGTCAGATGGATTTCCGATTCGCAAAACCATTGGCGTCGTCGGATCTCACCAACTCCGCCGTATAGAAGGATCCCGCCACCACCACAGTCAGACCCTACCACCACCACAGTTGGAACAGGGAAGGAAACCCCTTTCTCCAACGACGCACCACCGCCGCAAGATACCAGATACTCCAATTTTTGATGGTTGCTAAACAGATATTTGATGGAGGAGAACATCACAATTAGAAGACAAATAAGAAAAAAGAAAGAAAAAAACGTGAAGTAGCCATACAAATTTGATTTCTCTGTATTTCCATCCCAAAGTTGAAGAAATGAGAGAATTGGTTTTACATGTAAAATGATTTCTCAGAGAATTTGATTTCTCCGTGATTTTTATTTCTTTGCCTATGGGAAATCAATTCATTTCGATTTCTCTAAGCTTATTTCTGTGTACCAAACATACACCCTAAAGGAAATGTCAAAATAGAATTTGGATGAAGTGGTGGCGTACTAAATTTTTTAAATGGAGCTCGCATGTTCGATTCCGCTTAACTTCGTCTTTGTTATTTTTTTCCTGACTCTATTAATGAGAGTAGCAGGCTAGCAGCCTCTTAAGTCTTATCCATCGTATTGCATATAAAAAATAGGGAGTTCATCTTATATTCGACTTTCTACAATAGAATTGGGTTTATATTATCTTTATTTTTTCTTTATCTATTTTAATAATTTTTCTTCTTTTATACTAAACTTAGTCTCTTAAAAATGTATATTAATTTTGGCTATATCTTGATACTTATGATGTCTTCATTACATCACTTCACTATTATTGATAAAGTGTTATTCTTTGCATTTATAGATTTAATTGTTGCATGTTAATGTTATTTTGATAGATGACTTATCGTAACTTGTCTATCATAATATATTTGTTTGTGATAATGTAAATTATATTTTTTAGATGAATATTTTTCTAGCTTTCAAAAAACGCTCTTGGTTTTCTAACTAACCACGTAAACTTTTATGATCTACACAGTTGACGAACACTTTTGTAATATCTGTAACTTTTATATGTATATGTACATACATCTATGAATGTTGTCTCCCATGGTAGTACTACTTCAGTAAGAATTACGTTTTCATCTATACTTATATCTACCAACGAGAATGTTATTATAGTAAAAAGAAATGAAAGGAACGGTTCACTGCCATTTTTTATGGGTTTTAGGTCCCAAACTCCCAATATGTACATGTACTTGACAAACACTCAATTGCAACTATATATATTCACATACAATAAACGTATTGTCTCCCGGGCAACACCCACGAACATACACTTATTAAAATTATTAGATATGTTACCTTAATCACTTAAACCGAAATTCATTGGTGGTCTTTGCATGTTGTAACATCCATGAATTTTGACCCGTTGACTTTAAGTATCATGTTATGAATTATAGTAGTTAATGATATCTTTAAATCCATCTTGTGGTTAAATGACTAATTGTATACTCAATGAGCCGGTTGACGGTGTGCTAGATGTAATGTCGTGGGTTTTGAACTAATTAGTTATGTTGACGGGTCAACCCATGGATCAAAGTCTTGACCCATGACCCACCTTAGTCAACCCAACCCCCACCCACCTTATCCTTTCCTTCCCTTATTCTTCTTATCTCTCTCTTCTTTACTCCCAAGAACACACTCTCCTTTCACTCTCTCTCTCTAATTTAATTCATAGTTCATGGAAATTCAAGCTTAGTTAATGCAAGAATAATAAATCTTATCACCATTTTAACTTCATATCAAAAACTTGGGTTCCAAAGTGTAAGAAATGACCTCATTTGAATCAAAATTCGGGTTTGAGGATTTGTGAAGCTTTTGGTAAGTAAATTCTACTCTATGACCTTCACTTCATGTTAGTAAATGTACCTATAGTTGTGCCAAAACATTTTCGGGTCACAAATCGGGTCAAAAGTCGAATTAGGGTTTGTCTAGGGTTAGTAATGGGTTAACCGAATTTGAACTTGAGTTGGTGTTTTGAAGAAAGATTTTAAAGTGGGTTTGGGTTATTCATGTGTAAACATGCTTAATTATGCTTCATATTGAGTTTTGATGCTTCACAAATCGATTTTGGGTGTCAAAAATGAGTTATGGGTTAGTTTTGGTGTGTTTAGGTCGAAATGGGTTGCTGAGGCTGAACTGGGTGAGCTGCTGCGCAGCTAGTTAAGCTGCTGCGCAGCTTCACAATTCTGTTTTTCAGCTGCTGCGCAGCTAGTTAAGCTGCTGCGCAGCTTCGCGAGTCTGTTTTCAGCTGCGGCGCAGCGATAAGTTGCGGCGCAGTTGGGGGCTTAAATCACTTAACTTTTTCCTAGCTTTAGTTCTAACATCCTAGGATCGTCCCGACCTTTCCGGAATGTACTCTTATGACCTTATTGGTGCCCTACACATGACAAACGAGTCGTTTAAAGTTGGGTGTCCTCTTTGGAACCTAATTCAAGACATTAACATAAACTAAATAAACATATAACTTATGTTTGAGAATGAGGCGACCTTGGGGCGACTTCATTTTGGTTACAAACTATTACATGACCTCCCTAACGACCATGTTGGGTCCCGAAAGTCTTTCAAAGCCATAAAGTAAAGCTAAAATCTAGTTAGAGAATCGTCTTTGGTGAATAATGCATGTCTTGTATACATTACTAGGTTGTGGACGCGTGGAGCACTATAATCACCTATAATCTCATCTTAATTCGATATTAGCCTCTTTTGCCAATCAAGGTGAGTTCGTATCTCCCTACTCTATTGAGATTCGGGCTGAAAAGTGTACATTGTGTGTTTATTTGTTTGAATTAGTTGTTTGTTGATTGAATGAAGATTGATGGATGAATCATTGAAATGTTTTGTGTATGTTGGTATTGAGAAAGGTTATATTTAGATTAGATGTACATACATGGAAGTCGACTTCGCGTTCAAAAGGTTTGAGATGTGGAGGGTTAGCCGCTGGTACACCCTGTATACAAACATCGAGGACTCTTTGAAAGCAAGCCCTCTCAAGTGTATGTATGTATAGTTTCATCATATTGTTGGTTATTGGATGTTGGATTGATGGATTGTTGTGCTTGCATTGTGTTGGTTGCTTGAGATGATTTGGTTGTCTGTTGAGACAAATGTGTTTATCCAGGTATAGACGTATACACTGGTGTTGGTCATCCGGGTTATAGACGTATATTCGCCGACGTTTTTGAGATGCCACAATGGTCATGGTGATGACCTGTGAGTATCGTTGCATAGATGGCATAATGGCCCTACATATTATATGTATTTTGGTTTGGCATGCATATCATTCACATCATGGCATTGACATTGCATTGATTGTTCTTATACGTTTGTTATATAGTGATGCAATGGTTGGATGACGTGTAAGACTACTTGTATGTGATAATTGTTCTTGTTTTTATGATATGTGGTTATGGTCGGTGGTTCATCTTGGGCCACCACTACGAACTCACCAACCTCGTGTTGACTTGTAGAACACTTTTCAGGTAATCAGGTGGTTCAAGGATGTGATGCATGATCTGGTGTAGCTTTTGGTTTCGGGCATGGACTTTATGGATCAAGGATTCATACGCCCACTTTTGGATTAATGCTTAGGATCGATAGCCATCTCTAGAATTCTCTTTTGTAAACTTTGATGGTCAT
This sequence comes from Erigeron canadensis, assembly GCF_010389155.1. NCBI lineage: Eukaryota > Viridiplantae > Streptophyta > Magnoliopsida > Asterales > Asteraceae > Erigeron > Erigeron canadensis. Next base: position 36,250,552 of record NC_057765.1, read on the forward strand.
TTGCTCCTTGTGCATTGTTTGAATATTTGACTTGTTGTGGATTCACCGAATTCATTAATGTCATTTAGTTGCCTACGATAATCCCTCCTTGTGCTATATGATTTCCGTAATATTTCGAGCCCTAGCTCGGGGTGTTACAGAATGGTGGCCCATGCCAGGTCGTAGAGAATTAGGTGGTTTGACCTAGACTACGGCTTAAGTTAAAACTCTTCATATAGCATGCATGGCTAGGAATTTTGTGTGCAACTTGATTTTTGTGAACCCTAGAAAGTGTACATTGGGAGTTCGTAGTTGAGACCAATTATGTGATGACTTGAGTACGATATGGTTTTGGTTTGAGTTTGATTGTGATTGAGATGGATTGTTGTTTGATAATAGTTGTTGATTTAGGGCGAGGTGAAGTTATGGCGTTAACTTGATGTAACATTGTGGCAACCCTAAAAGAGCGTGATCAACTATTTTATGGTCACCCGATGTTATAGCAATTTAATGACATCACGGGTTGCGCACGCTTGGTTTAAAGCATAATAAGGAATCGATATGCTTTTTGGGAAGTTGATTGAGTGGAGGGTTAGCCGCCGGTACACCCTGTACACAAACTCGATCAGTAACTAGAAAGCATATTGGATTCGGATTATACTTTGAACCATCCGTGCTAGATTATAGGATTGTATGATAAATGATTGTAGTGAGCTCAGTATGGTAAGTAATAATTTCTCCCTAGAAATCTATCGCTTTTGCCTTAGCTTAATGGTATGAAATGTGTATGTTATGTCGACTTGAGGGCATTGACAACTTGTGTGACTAACATGTGAGTATTGAGACTAACTTTCGGGTCAACGCCTTGCTTGTTTTATAGAAATGGTAAGACCAAGAAGAGCTGGAACTAACTATAGGGCTAACTCGGAAGAACCTCAACCGGAAGCTCAACCGGAAGTGCAAGGAGGTAGAGGTAGGGGCCGGGGTGGTAGAGGTCGGGTGGAGGACGAGGTAGGGGCCGAGGTAGGGGTCGTGGTGAGGCTCCCAGGCCTAACTTGGCGGATGTGATTGCTCAAACGGTCACAATATCATGCCGACTATTGTTGCCCAAGTCCAAGCAACTCTTGATGGGAACAATGGGGTACAACCTAATGAGCATCAAAATGTTGGAAACCCGGAAAATGTGAATGATGAGGGTGCTCAACCTCATGTTGTAGTAGAAGAAGAAGAAGAAGAAGAACTCGAAAGAGCGGATAACTATAGGGCTAGGTATAACCAACACGGAGTGTACCGCCAAGGTTGTCAATTCAAAGATTTCAAGAATTGTGGGGCACCGGAGTTTGATGGGTTGGGTGGGCCCGTGGAATGTATAAAATGGTTTGAGAGGATTGAAGCGGTGATTGAAAGGAGTCATTGTACTTATGATGACCGAATTTATTATGCCTCCGGTATGTTCAAGGAGGATGCTTTAAGTTGGTGGAACCAAGAGAAGGCCTTGGGTCGGGCCACAATTTGGAATGGGCCGACTTCAAGAACAAAGTGAAAGAGAAATTTTGCCCACCTTATGAGCTCCAAAACTTGACCATCGAGTTTGTCCATCTCAAAATGGACGGGGCCGACTACAAGGGCTATGTTAGACGATTCCAAGAGTTGTCTACCCTTGTTCCTCACCTAGTGAGCACCGAGTCTCGGGCCATTGAGAAGTTTGTTTTGGGTTTGACTCCACAAGTCCGTTCTCTCATCAATCCGTCATGCCTACTTCCATGGTCGAGGCTATTAACCGTGCCGGTAGTGTTACCGAAGACTTGTTAAGAAGTGGAGTTTTGAGTAAATCATCATCTCATCATCAAAAAGAAAGGAGGTTGGGGAAACAAGTGGTCCAAGGAAGATGGGGAGGTTTGACTCCAAGAATGCTAATCGGGGTAGGGTGATGGCGGCGGTGGAGCGGTGAAGAAGCCTTATGTGGGGCCCCACCCACATTGTGGAAGATGCAATAGACACCACCCCGCCAATGTTCAATGTGGGGCATGCTTTAATTGTAACCGTTTGGGGCATATGGCGAAAGAATGTAGGGCACCAAGGGTGGGTACGGGTCCGCTCAATGTAGCTCCTATTCAAGCTCTTCCTCCTCAAGGCAATCAAAGAAGAGGCGAATGTTATGTGTGCGGTAGCCCAAATCATTACCGTAACAATTGTCCTCAATGGGTGGGACAACAAGTTCAAGTGGCCGTTCACCCCAATCAACTACAAATTGCCGGGCCTAACCAAAACGGGGACAACAAGGTCACCAAGTGCAACCCCGTGGCGAGCCTTTGCGGTCAATGCAAATGAGGCCCGTAATGATCCCAATGTTGTTGCAGGTACCTTTCTTCTTAATGGTCATTATGCAACGGTTTTATTTGATTCCGGAGCCGATTATAGTTTTGTGTCCTCTCGCTTTATTCCTTTGATTGATGTGCATCCGTGTGCCCTAAACTATGTACTCGATATAGAAACGGTAAATGGCACCTTAGCAAAACTTAGTCAAATACTTCGTGATTGTATTTGACTCTAAACGACATCGAATTCTACATCGACCTTATGCCTTTGAAATCGGTAGCTTTGACGTTATTGTGGGAATGGATTGGTTAACGGCGGTAAATGCAACTATTGATTGTGGGGGAGAGGGTTGTTAAAATACCGTTGTCTAGCGGTAAAATTCTTAGAGTTCAAGGTGAAACTTCCGATTCTCTAAATTCTAAAGTCTTTAGTGCTACCATCTCAAAGGTAGAATTGAAGACTGTCCTATTGTTTGTGAATTCTCTGATGTTTTTCCGGAAGAATTACCGGGATTACCCCCATCTCGTGAACTTGACTTTCGTATCAATCTTATTCCGGGAGCCGCACCCGTGGCAAAAGCTCCTTATAGACTTGCCCTCACTGAAATGCAAGAACTCGAAGCTCAACTTAAGGAACTTCAAGAGAAAGGTTTCATCCGTCCTAGTCAATCTCCTTGGGGTGCTCCCATTCTCTTTGTCAAGAAGAAAGACGGGGTTTAGAATGTGTATAGACTATCGGGAGTTGAATAAGCTTACGGTGAAGAATCGATATCCTCTTCCTCGAATCGATGACCTCTTTGACCGACTTCAAGGTGCCAAGCACTTTTCCAAAATCGATCTCCGCTCGGGTTATCATCAACTCCGGGTTCATGATGATGACATTCATAAAACGGCTTTCCGAACTCGGTATGGGCACTTTGAATTCACCGTTATGCCTTCGGGTTGACCAATGCACCAGCAGTATTCATGGATTTGATGAACCGGGTGTGTCGCCCTTTCTTGGACAAGTCCGTCATTGTCTTTATTGACGACATACTTGTTTATTCTAAAACGAAGGAAGAACATGCCGAACACTTGCGAGAAGTACTCGAGTTGTTAAGAAAGGAGAAATTGTATGCTAAATTCTCCAAGTGTGAGTTTTGGTGGAGAAGGTTCACTTCCTTGGTCACATGGTAAGCAAAGACGGTATTCACGTTGACCCAAGTAAGATCGAAGCGGTTAAGAATTGGAGGAGACCCGAAACACCTTCCGAAATCCGTCAATTCCTTGGATTGGCGGGTTACTATAGAAGATTTATCGAAAATTTCTCCCGCATTGCACAACCTCTTACACTTGACTCAAAAGAACGGAAATTCGAATGGGGCAATAGACAAGAACAAGCCTTCCAAACTCTTAAGAACATGTTGTGTGAAGCACCCATTCTAACCCTTCCCGATGGAGTTGAAGATTTTGTAGTATATTGTGATGCTTCGGGGCAAGGATTGGGTTGTGTCCTTATGCAAAGGGGCAAAGTTATTGCATACGCCTCCCGCCAATTGAAGGTGCACGAGAAGAACTATCCGACACACGACTTAGAATTGGGAGCGGTAGTATTTGCTTTGAAGTGTTGGAGGCATTATCTCTATGGCACCAAGTGCGTGATTTATACCGATCACAAAAGCCTACAACACATTTTTAATCAAAGTGAATTGAACATGAGACAAAGACGTTGGCTTGAACTCCTTAGTGACTATGATTGTGACATCCGTTATCATCCGGGTAAGGCCAATGTGGTAGCCGATGCCTTGAGCCGGAAGGAACGAGTTAAACCAAGACGTGCTAGGGTTATGAGCCTCACGGTAGGACCAAACATTCGCGATCAAATCATTGCGGCTCAAGTACAAGCCACTCGACCAGAAACTTTGGTAATGAGAATTTGGATGGTATGGAGCAACAATTCGATAGGAAGAGTGATAATGGGCTCTATTTAGTTGGAAGGCTCTGGGTTCCCATTTTCGGCAATCTAAGAACTCTTCTCATGCATGAAGCTCATCGATCACCTTATTCGGTCCACCCCGGGTCGGATAAGATGTATTTTGATTTAAGAGATTTCTATTGGTGGCCGGGTATGAAGCGAGATGTGGCTAGGTATGTGAGTGAGTGCCTTACTTGCTTACAAGTGAAAGCCGATCATAAGAAGCCACCCGGATTATTAGTGCAACCCGAGGCCCCCGAATGGAAATGGGAACACATTGCAATGGACTTCATAACGAAGTTACCGAAGACAAGAAGTGGTCGCGATACAATTTGGGTGATAGTTGATCGGTTAACGAAGTCGGCTCATTTCGTGGCCATTCGTGAAACCGATGGTGTTGACACCTTAGCTCGTTTGTACATCAAGGAAGTGGTGTCTAAACATGGAGTTCCGGTTTCTATCATCTCCGATAGAGATTCCCGGTATAACTCGAATTTATGGAGGGCCTTTCATCGTGCAATGGGTACGCGACTAAATATGAGCACGGCGTTCATCCTCAAACGGATGGGCAAACCGAAAGAACAATACAAACGCTTGAAGATATGTTAAGGGCATGTGCCATTGATTTTAGTGGGAGTTGGGAAGATCACTTGCCTTTGGTGGAATTTTCATACAACAATAGTTATCATGCCACCATCCAAATGGCGCCTTTAGAGCTTTATATGGTAGGGTTTGCCGATCTCCCTTAGCTTGGGCGGAGATCGGTGAAAGCCAACTCATTGGACCGGAGATTGTGGTGGAAACAACAAAGGTGATCTACCAAATCAAGGAGAGATTGCAATTGGCCCGTGAAAGACAAAAGAAGTATGCCGATGTGAGGCGGCGACCGCTAGAGTTTGAAGCGGGGGATTATGTATTGTTGAAGGTGTCGCCATGGAAGGGTGTTATCCGTTTTGTGAAGAGAGGCAAACTCGGGCCAAGGTATATCGGTCCTTTTAAGATTATTGAACGGGTTGGGAAGGTTGCTTATCGGTTGGAATTGCCACAAGAACTTGGGGGAGTACATGATGTCTTCCACATTTGCAACCTACGCAAATGCTTGGCGGACCCGACAAACATGTGCCTATGAATGAAATTCGGGTGGATAAGAATTAAATTTTGTGGAGGAGCCGGTAGAGATCTTGGACCGTCAAACCAAAAAGCTCAAGAACAAGCGTTATACCATTGTTAAGGTTAGATGGAATGCTAGACGCGGAGCCGAGTTCACGGGGCGTGAGGATCATATGAAGTCCAAGTACCCGGATGTGTTAATAATTAGTGTTTTATTAGATTTCGGGACGAAATCCTTATCGGGGGAATAATGTAACATCCATGAATTTTGACCCGTTGACTTTAGTATCATGTTGAATATAGTAGTTAATGATATCTTTAAATCCATCTTGTGGTTAAATGACTAATTGTATACTCAATGAGCGGTTGACGGTGTGCTAGATGTATGTCGTGGTTTTGAACTAATTAGTTATGTGACGGGTCAACCCATGGATCAAAGTCTTGACCCATGACCCACCTTAGTCAACCCAACCCCACCCACCTTATCCTTCCTTCCCTATTCTTCTTATCTCTCTCTTCTTTACTCCCAAGAACACACTCTCCTTTCACTCCTCTCTCTAATTTAATTCATAGTTCATGGAAATTCAAGCTTAGTTAATGCAAGAATAATAAATCTTATCACCATTTTAACTTCATATCAAAAACTTGGGTTCCAAAGTGTAAGAAATGACCTCATTTGAATCAAAATTCGGGTTTGAGGATTTGTGAAGCTTTTGGTAAGTAAATTCTACTCTATGACCTTCACTTCATGTTAGTAAATGTACCTATAGTTGTGCCAAAACATTTTCGGGTCACAAATCGTCAAAAGTCGAATTAGGGTTTGTCTAGGGTTAGTAATGGGTAAACCGAATTTGAACTTGAGTTGGTGTTTTGAAGAAAGATTTTAAAGTGGGTTTGGGTTATTCATGTGTAAACATGCTTAATTATGCTTCATATTGAGTTTGATGCTTCACAAATCGATTTTGGGTGTCAAAAATGAGTTATGGGTTAGTTTTGGTGTGTTTAGGTCGAAATGGGGCTGAGGTGAACTGGGTGAGCTGCTGCGCAGCTAGTTAAGCTGCTGCGCAGCTTCACATTCTGTTTTTCAGCTGCTGCGCAGCTAGTTAAGCTGCTGCGCAGCTTCGCGAGTCTGTTTTTCAGCTGCGGCGCAGCGATAAGTTGCGGCGCAGTTGGGGGCTTAAATCACTTAACTTTTTCCTAGCTTTAGTTCTAACATCCTAGGATCGTCCCGACCTTTCCGGAATGTACTCTTATGACCTTATTGGTGCCCTACACATGACAAACGAGTCGTTTAAAGTTGGGTGTCCTCTTTGGAACCTAATTCAAGACATTAACATAAACTAAATAAACATATAACTTATGTTTGAGAATGAGGCGACCTTGGGGCGACTTCATTTTGGTTACAAACTATTACATGACCTCCCTAACGACCATGTGGGTCCCGAAAGTCTTTCAAAGCCATAAACTAAAGCTAAAACTAGTTAGAGAATCGTCTTTGGGAATAATGCATGTCTTGTATACATTACTAGGTTGTGGACGCGTGGAGCACTATAATCACCTATAATCTCATCTTAATTCGATATTAGCCTCTTTTGCCAATCAAGGTGAGTTCGTATCTCCCTACTCTATTGAGATTCGGGCTGAAAAGTGTACATTGTGTGTTTATTTGTTTGAATTAGTTGTTTGTTTGAATGATGATTGATGGATGAATCATTGAAATGTTTGTGTATGTTGGTATTGAGAAAGGTTATATTTGATTAGATGTACATACATGGAAGTCGACTTCGCGTTCAAAAGGTTTGAGATGTGGAGGGTTAGCGCTGGTACACCCTGTATACAAACATCGAGGACTCTTTGAAAGCAAGCCCTCTCAAGTGTATGTATGTATAGTTTGATCATATTGTTGGTTATTGGATGTGGATTGATGGATTGTTGTGCTTGCATTGTGTTGGTTGCTTGAGATGATTTGGTTGTCTGTTGAGACAAATGTGTTATCCAGGTATAGACGTATACACTGGTGTTGGTCATCCGGGTTATAGACGTATATTCGCCGACGTTTTGAGATGCCACAATGGTCATGGTGATGACCTGTGAGTATCGTTGCATAGATGGCATAATGGCCCTACATATTATATGTATTTTGGTTGGCATGCATATCATTCACATCATGGCATTGACATTGCATTGATTGTTCTTATACGTTTGTTATATAGTGATGCAATGGTTGGATGACGTGTAAGACTACTTGTATGTGATAATTGTTCTTGTTTTTATGATATGTGGTTATGGTCGGTGGTTCATCTTGGGCCACCACTACGAACTCACAACCTCGTGTTGACTTGTAGAACACTTTTCAGGTAATCAGGTGGTTCAAGGATGTGTGATGCATGATCTGGTGTAGCTTTGGTTTCGGGCATGGACTTTATGGATCAAGGATTCATTACGCCATTTGATTAATGCTTAGGATCGATAGCCATCTCTAGAATTTCTTTTGTAAACTTTGATGGTCATTTGCTCCTTGTGCATTGTTTGAATATTTGACTTGTTGTGGATTCACCGAATTCATTAATGTCATTTAGTTGCCTACGATAATCCCTCCTTGTGCTATATGATTTCCGTAATATTTCGAGCCCTAGCTGGGTGTTACACATGTGGTTTTCTAGTGATTAATTTATGGAGGTGCTCAAAAAGTTATACACTATATAAAAATTATAACTTTTTATGTGAATAAAGTTTATAGAAACGGGACATGCGAATTGACAAAATACCCTTAATGAATTAATCACCATCAACCCTTAATAATAATTTACACAATTGGTCATATTAGAAAATATCTCTACCAACCTCTTAAATAAATATTTTTACCTACACCATAGATGTCGCCATCATGATCCCGCCGTATTTGAGCGGGTACTAGCTGTATTTAATAAGGTGGTCCTGCTGTACAGAAACTCGATATCTTCGAAACCGAAATAAACAAATATCAATATCTATTAGTAACATTTAATAAGTGTTGATGATCAGTTTTAAAAAACACTAATTGAAAGCAGGAAAAGCATGTAGTATAAATAATAAAATATACAAATAGTAAATAAATAACCAAGTGAGGTGGAGCCTTTGACTTAAGAAAAGTCAAGATCTACAATAATAATTAGTACTACATTCTTGTGGTATGGGTCTATATAACATTGCTAGTTGCCATATTTTTCTTAAGTTAATTGCATCATTTTTCTTTTGACAAATGAGAGGCAGGGCATGTTCATACTTCTTATGTGTTCTGATGATCAAGCTACAACAGTACCACCAGATCGACAGTCGATGCCACGCTCCTCGACGGATTCTTTTGGACAATGACGTGGACACAGATGTTTCTTTGCTTTACTCTATATGTTGAAGCTAACCGTTCTGAGTCGATTTACAGGTTTTTCTCATAATATATACATATTTATTCATAATTACTCAACAAACACACAGCATTTATCGGTTTGTTCGGTTTACACTTTTATTTTCGTGATGAATTTGTCATTTGTTTGTTACGTGCTGTTCATGGAGATCGTATCATTGTGACTTTGGAATATGTAGAAAAACTTATTTACTTACCAACTCTTTTGAATTGTTTGTTGTCAAATCAAAACGCTAAAGTTTATTTCAACTATAGACATATACGTACAAACAGTCGTATTTATGTTCTGTTCCTTCTTTCTTTGAAACTAAATATATGTAAATTCTATATCTATTTTCAAATGTCTTGTCAAACAAATTAACATACCCTTACAATACCTCATATATATATATATATATATATATATCATGAGCTAACAAACATATTCTTGTTATTTTTTTTATTTTTTATTTTTTGTAAAGTTACATATTCTTGTTATTGTTAGTACTTAATTAAAAGTTATAGAATTGAAATATTAAAGTATAACGTATTCTTGTAATGAGGAGAAAATTTTGTTTATTTTTTAAAATGTCTTGTTTTATACACATAAATTTACGAAAAATGCATGTTGTGTTACAAGCAAATAACAAATAAATTTTCACCAAATAATGTGACAAATTAAATAGACCAAT